>NC_084584.2:16775000-16810000 GCF_033978685.3 Nerophis lumbriciformis | reverse complement strand
GTGTGTGTGTGTGTGTGTGTGTGTGACGGCCACATAGAGCACGGTGTGAACAGATGCGTTTTAAATAATGACCAACCCTTCATCGCCGTTAAATACACAACTTTGTGTGTGTGTGTGTGTGTGTGTGTGTGTGTGTGTGTGTGTGTAAGGCATACCCACAACTTAACACATTGCAATCGGTGATGCGACGCACAAAACGGCGTCTCCATCAGCACGCCACGCTTAAGCGCGGCGCAATCTTGTCTGCATTTGCAATTAAACACGGCGCGAGGTTTCCGCGCCTAAACGACGACGTCGTAACGGCGTGCCGACACGCTGCGTCTTCTGCCCGTTTCCATGTTCCTGTGACGCCGCTTCAGGGGACATTAAGTCCAAAGTGCCGACGGGGCTCTTAAGGTACACGCCAACACATTAGGCCCAGTGAACGTGGATCATGGGATGCTCATGACACTCAGCCAAACATAACGTGTGCGCTTGTCACACACACACACACACACACACACACACACACACACACACACACACACACACACACACACACACACACACACACACACACACACTCAAAAAAAAAAAAATAGACCGTCCCAATCACAACTTCATATATCTTCTAAAGCAGGGTGAGGGGAATATTTACCTCCTTTTGGCAGAATACAAACTTGGACTCACCAGCTTTGGCCCTGGTTCTGCTCGACAAGATCCATATGATACACACACACACACACACACACACACACACGCGCGTCAAGTTAACTTTCAGTTTCATTTTCATAACCTGCTTCGACCTTTAGATAGCTCAATTCCTTTTCTCACAGCGTTGGCATTTGTATTATTTATTATTGGGGACGGCGTGGCGCAGTGGGGAGAGTGGCCACGCCAGCAACCTGAGGGTTCCTGGTTCGATCCCCACCTTCTACCAACCTCGTCACGTGCGTTGTGTCTTTGAGCAAGACACTTCACCCTTGCTCCTGATGGGTCGTGGTTAGGGCCTTGCATGGCAGCTCCCGCCATCAGTGTGTGAATGTGTGTGTGAATGGGTGAATGTGGAAATAGTGTCAAAGCGCTTTGAGTACCTTGAAGGTAGAAAAGCACTATACAAGTACAAACCCCGTTTCCATATGAGTTGGGAAATTGTGTTAGATGTAAATATAAACGGAATACAATGATTTGCAAATCCTTTTCAACCCATATTCAATTGAATGCACTACAAAGACAAGATATTTGATGTTCAACTCATAAACTTTATTTTTTTTTTTTTGCAAATAATAATTAACTTAGAATTTCATGGCTGCAACACGTGACAAAGTAGTTGGGAAAAGGCATGTTCACCACTGTGTTACATGGCCTTTCCTTTTAACAACACTCAGTAAACGTTTGGGAACTGAGGAGACACATTTTTTAAGCTTCTCAGGTGGAATTCTTTCCCATTCTTGCTTGATGTACAGCTTAAGTTGTTCAACAGTCCGGGGGTCTCCGTTGTGGTATTTTAGGCTTCATAATGCGCCACACATTTTCAATGGGAGACAGGTCTGGACTACAGGCAGGCCAGTCTAGTACCTGCACTCTTTTAGTATGAAGCCACGTTGATGTAACACGTGGCTTGGCATTGTCTTGCTGAAATAAGCAGGGGCGTCCATGGTAATGTTGCTTGGATGGCAACATATGTTGCTCCAAAACCTGTATGTACCTTTCAGCATTAATGGTGCCTTCACAGATGTGTAAGTTACGCATGTCTTGGGCACTAATACACCCCCATACCATCACAGATGCTGGCTTTTCAACTTTGCGCCTATAACAATCCGGATGGTTCTTTTCCTCTTTGGTCCGGAGGACACGTAGTTTCCAAAAACAATTTGAAATGTGGACTCGTCAGACCACAGAACACTTTTCCACTTTGTATCAGTCCATCTTAGATGAGCTCTGGCCCAGCGAAGCCGACGGCGTTTCTGGGTATTGTTGATAAACGGTTTCGCCTTGCATAGGAGAGTTTTATCTTGCACTTACAGATGTAGCGACCAACTGTAGTTACTGACAGTGGGTTTCTGAAGTGTTCCCGAGCACATGTGGTGATATCCTTTACACACTGATGTCGTTTGTTGATGCAGTACAGCCTGAGGGATCAAAGGTCACGGGCTTAGCTGCTTACGTGCAGTGATTTCTCCAGATTCTCTGAACTCTTTGATGATATTACGGACCGTAGATGGTGAAATCCCTAAATTCCTTGCAATAGCTGGTTGATAAAGGTTTTTCTTGAACTGTTCAACAATTTGCTCACGCATTTGTTGACAAAGTGGTGACCCTCGGCCCATCCTTGTTTCCGAATGACTGAGCATTTCATGGAATCTACTTTTATACCCAATCATGGCACCCACCTGTTCCCAATTTGCCTGTTCACCTGTGGGATGTTCCAAATAAGTGTTTGATGAGCATTCCTCAACTTTATCAGTATTTATTGCCACCTTTCCCAACTTCTTTGTCACGTGTTGCTGGCATCAAATTCTAAAGTTAATGATTATTTGCAAAACAAAATATGTATATCAGTTTGAACATCAAATATCTTGTCTTTGTAGTGCATTCAATTGAATATGTGTTGAAAATGATTTGCAAATCATTGTATTCCGTTTATATTTACATCCAACACAATTTCCCAACTCATATGGTAACGGGGTTTGTATAACCCATTTACCATTTATTTACCATACTTGCTCCTGTTTTGTGGAATAGATTGCTAAACTTCAATTCTGGTCACCTCTTGTTATTTAGACCAGTGTTTTTCAACCCCTGTGCCAGATACAGTCTGGTGTGCCGTGGAAGATGATGTAATTTCACCTATTTGGGTTAAAAACATTTTTTGCACACCAGTAAATCCGCAAATAATGTGCTGTAGTTGAGTGTCTGTGCTGTCTAGAGCTCGGCAGAGTTACCGTGTTATACTCTTCCATATCAGTAGGTGGCAGCAGGTACCTAATTGCTTTGTAGATGTCGGGAATATGGTTTGTGGTGATCACAATATGAAGACGACAGCGGGAGGCAGAGTGCAGGTAAAAAGGTGTCTAATGCTTAAACCAAAAATAGACAAAAGGTGAGTGCCCCTAAGAAAAGGCATTGAAGCTTTGGGAAGGCTATGCAGAACGAAACTAAAACTGAACTGGCTGCAAAGTAAACAAAAACAGAATGCTGGACGACAGCAAAGACTTACTGTGGAGCAAAGACGGCGTCCACAATGTACGTCCGTACATGACAATCGACAATGTCCCCACAAAGAAGGATAGCATCCGCACAACTTAAATAGTCGTGATTGCGAAAACAAAGCAGGAGTGGGGAATAGCGCTCAAGGAAGACATAAAACTGCTACAGGAAAATACCGACAAAAGAGGAAAAGCCACCAAAATAGGAGTGCAAGACAAGAAGTAAAACACTACACACAGGAAAACAGCAAAAAACTCCAAATAAGTCAGGGTGTGATGTGACAGGTGGTGACAGTACACCTACTTTGAGACAAGAGCTATAGTGATGCATGCTTGGTTATGCTTTAAATTCATATCCAACAATTGCGACAATTACTTTTTAATTGTCAATATCGGCTGCTGAGTTTCATTTTTCAATGATTTCTGCTTTTTTTAATCCGTCCTGTCCGGCCACTCACGCAAGAATCGTTTTGAATCGAGAATCGATTCTGATTTGAATCGTTCCCCCCCCCTAACAATCGAATGGTGTGGTTCCCAGAGATTCACAGCCCTAGTATTTAATGTTTTTTGGCCACTGTAACATTACACACAGTTTGAAGAGTCACACTGTGTTTGAATATAGGAAAATAAAACACTACTTAATGACTCAAATAAAATGAACGACACATAAAAAAAATAAACATTGCACTAAAATAAATATCAAAATAGAGTTTTGAAAGATGAAATACCTACTCAGTGGCCTAGTGGTTGGAACGTCCGCCCTGAGATCAGTAGGTTGTGAGTTCAAATCCCGGCCGAGTCGTACCAAAGACTATAAAAAATGGGACCCATTACCTCCCTGCTTGACACTCCGCATCAAGGGTTGGAATTGGGGGTTAAATCACCAAAAATGATTCCCGGGCGCAGCCATCGCTGCTGCTCACTGCTCCCCTCACCTCCCAGGGGGTGATCAAGGGTGATGGGCCAAATGCAGAGAATAATTTTGCCACACCTTGAGTGTGTGTGTGACTATCATTGGTACTTTAACTTTTTAACTTTAACTTTAAATGAAAATAAATATAAAAGTTGAATAAAACTGTACTGTACTTAAATGTTAAATAAATAAAAAATACTTGATGTACTTGGAAAAAAAAAGGAAACATGCTACGAATAGCTGCAGTTCTTGCCGTTTTTTAAACTTTACAGTCGTGACTGCTTTTTTGAAACAGAAAAGCTGTCGCACACAAGCTATATTAGTACAGTAGAGTACAGTAGTCGGACTTCAATCAATCAATCAATGTTTATTTATATAGCCCTAAATCACAAGTGTCTCAAAGGGCTGCACAAGCCACAACGACATCCTTGGTACAGAGCCCACATAAGAGCAAGGAAAAACTCACAACCCAGTGGGATGTCAATGTGAATGACTATGAGAAACCTTGGAGAGGACCGCAGATATGGGTGACCCCCCCTCTAGGGGAGACCGAATGCAATGGACGTCGAGTGGGTCTAGCATAATATTGTGAGAGTCCAGTCCATAGTGGATCTAACATAATAGTGAGAGTCCAGTCCATAGTGGATCTACCATAATAGTGTGAGAGTCCAGTCCATAGTGGATCTAACATAATAGTGAAAGTCCAGTCCATAGTGGATCTAACATAATAGTGAAGGTCCAGTCCATAGTGGATCTAACATAATAGTGAGAGTCCAGTCCATAGTGGATCTAACATAATAGTGAAAGTCCAGTCCATAGTGGATCTAACATAATAGTGAGAGTCCAGTCCATAGTGGATATAACATGATAGTGAGAGTCCAGTCCATAGTGGATCTAACATAATAGTGAGAGTCCAGTCCATAGTGGATCTAACATAATATTGTGCAAGTCCAGTCTATAGTGGATCTAACATAATAGTGTGAGTCCAGTCCATAGTGGATCTAACATAATAGTGAGAGTCCAGTCCATAGTGGATCTAACATAATAGTGAGAGTCCAGTCCATAGTGGATCTAACATAATAGTGAAAGTCCAGTCCATAGTGGATATAACATAATAGTGAGAGTCCAGTCCATAGTGGATCTAACATAATATTGTGCAAGTCCAGTCTATAGTGGATCTAACATAATAGTGTGAGTCCAGTCCATAGTGGATCTAACATAATAGTGAGAGTCCAGTCCATAGTGGATCTAACATAATAGTGAGAGTCCATAGTGGATCTAACATAATAGTGAGAGTCCAGTCCATAGTGGATCTAACATAATAGTGAGAGTCCAGTCCATAGTGGATCTAACATAATAGTGAGAGTCCATAGTGGATCTAACATAATATTGTGCAAGTCCAGTCTATAGTGGATCTAACATAATAGTGAAAGTCCAGTCCATAGTGGATCTGACATAATATAGTGAGAGTCCAGTCCATAGTGGATCTAACATAATAGTAAGAGTCCAGTCCATAGTGGATCTAACATAATAGTGAGAGTCCAGTCCATAGTGGATCTAACATAATAGTGAGAGTCCAGTCCATAGTGGATTTAACATAATAGTGAGAGTCCAGTCCATAGTGGATCCAACATAATAGTGAGAGTCCAGTCCATAGTGGGGCCAGCAGGAGACCATCCCGAGCGGAGACGGGTCAGCAGCGCAGAGATGTCCCCAATCGATGCACAGGCGAGCGGTCCACCCCGGGTCCCGACTCTGGACTTCCTTTCATAACAACTCGAGTCACGTCATTACAATACTCAATTAAGTGTCGTACCACTAGATGGAACCCCCACAGTTTGACAACCACTGATTTACTCTCCCGAGTGACACCTTCGCTCAAAGTACTGACAACAGCGTCAAGTAAACGTCCATGTCCAACATCATGTTCACACCCCCCGACGGCGCTTGACTCGTTGTCCTCTCCCGACTGTGCGCATTTAAGCGGACTCATGCGCGTAATTAGCCTTAAAAGCTTGCTGCACTCCGCAAACTAATGAGAGCTGCGGTGTAGCGGGGTTGCGTTGCTATGGTAACAGCGACGCCATGCTTGTGCAAACCCCGTTTCCATATGAGTTGGGAAATTGTGTTAGATGTAAATATAAACGGAATACAATGATTTGCAAATCCTTTTCAACCCATATTCAGTTGAATGCACTACAAAGACAACATATTTGATGTTCAAACTCATAAACTTAATTTTTTTTAGTTGGGAAAGGGCATGTTCACCACTGTGTTACATGGCCTTTCGTTTTAACAACACTCAGTAAACGTTTGGGAACTGAGGAGACACATTTTTTAAGCTTCTCAGGTGGAATTCTTTCCCATTCTTGCTTGATGTACAGCTTAAGTTGTTCAACAGTCCGGGGGTCTCCGTTGTGGTATTTTAGGCTTCATAACGCGCCACACATTTTCAATGGGAGACAGTTGATGAAACACGTGGCTTGGCATTGTCTTGCTGAAATAAGCAGGGGCGTCCATAATAACGTTGCTTGGATGGCAACATATCTTGCTCCAAAACCTGTATGTACCTTTCAGCATTAATGGCGCCTTCACAGATGTGTAAGTTACCCATGTCTTGGGCACTAATACACCCCCATACCCTCACAGATGCTGGCTTTTCAACTTTGCGCCTATAACAATCCGGATGGATCTTTTCCTCTTTGGTCCGGAGGACACGACGTCCACAGTTTTCAAAAACAATTTGAAATGTGGACTCGTCAGACCACAGAACACTTTTCCACTTTGTATCAGTCCATCTTAGATGAGCTCAGGCCCAGCGAAGCCGACGGCGTTTCTGGGTGTTGTTGATAAATGGTTTTCGCCTTGCATAGGAGAGTTTTAACTTGCACTTACAGATGTAGCGACCAACTGTAGTTACTGACAGTGGGTTTCTGAAGTGTTCCTGAGCCCATGTGGTGATATCCTTTACACACTGATGTCTCTTGTTGATACAGTAGGTATCGAAGGTCACGGGCTTAGCTGCTTATGTGCAGTGATTTCTCCAGATTCTCTGAACCCTTTGATGATATTACGGACCGTAGATGGTGAAATCCCTAAATTCCTTGCAATAGCTGGTTGAGAAAGGTTTTTCTTAAACTGTTCACCAATTTGCTCAAGCATTTGTTGACAAAGTGGTGACCCTCGCCCCATCCTTGTTTGTGAAAGACTGAGCATTTCATGGAATCTACTTGTATACCCAATCATGGCACCCACCTGTTCCCAATTTGCCTGTTCACCTGTGGGGTGTTCCAAATAAGTGTTTGATGAGCATTCCTCAACTTTATCAGTATTTATTGCCACCTTTCTCGACTTCTTTGTCACGTGTTGCTGGCATCAAATTCTAAAGTTAATGATTATTTGCAAAAAAAAAAATGTTTATCAGTTTGAACATCAAATATGTTGTCTTTGTAGCATATTCAACTGAATATGGGTTGGAAATTATTTGCAAATCATTGTATTCCGTTTATATTTACATCTAACACAATTTCCCAACTCATATGGAAACAGGGTTTGTATCAACATACGTACACATCATCAAACAGAACACTTAGCAGCGTTTTAAAGCTGACATTTAGCCCTTCTCGCCGTGCAAGAGTCCTTCCACCACAACTCGCTGAACAAGCAGTTTATGCAGCGTCTACACAACACAATAAACGGGGGAATTTGCTGCATCGGCATTTTTCTCACATACAGAGAGCGTTCACTTCAAATGAATCCTCAAATCGATTGTCATAAAAGTGTGAAGCTCCTTGTCCTTGCAAATATGAAAAGAACACTGTTTGTGATACGTTTGTGCTATCAAAAAAAGTATTTGTGCTAAAATGGTTTTAATTTCATTAACATTTTATTATTCACACATCTCCAAACTTGTCCCGAACGTTTGTGCTACATTTGTGCTGTCAGAAAAGTATGTGTGCTAAAATAGTTTTTAATGTCATAAACATTTTAATCAATCAATGTCAATCAATGTTTATTTATATAGCCCTAAATCACAAGTGTCTCAAAGGGCTGCACAAGCCACAACGACATCCTCGGTACGAAGCCCACATAAGGGCAAGGAAAAACTCACTCCAGTGGGACGTCGATTTTAATTGTATTCTTCACATGCAGCCTTGTGCAAATCTCTCCAAACATGTCCCAAATGTTTGTGCTACATTTGTGCTGTCAGAAAAGTATTTGTGCTAAAATTGATTCAATTTCATAAACATTTTAGTTGTATTCTCCACACGCAGCCACTCCAACTCCCCCCTTCCCCCACATTATCCAAATCTCTCCATATGTGTCCCAAATGTTTTTTCAACATTTGTGCTACGTTTGTGCTGTCAAAAAACATTTGTGCTAAAATAGTTTTGATGTCATTAACATGCTATTATTCATGTGCAGCACCCCCCCACACACACATTATCTAAATGTTTCATTTGTGCTACGTTTGTGCTACGTTTGTGCTGTCAAAAAAATATTTCTGTTAAAATTGTTTTAATGTCATTAACATGCTATTATTCACGTGCAGCCCCCACACATTATTTAAATCTCTCCAGAGGTGCTCCAAACATTTGTGCTACATTTGTGCTGTCCATAAATATTTGTGTTAAAATGGCCTTTATTTCGTATTTTTATTTTTCACATGCAGCCCCCCCCACCTTGTCTAAATCTCTCTAAACTTGTCCCAAATGTTTGTGCTACATTTGTGCTGTCAGAAAAGTATTTGTGCTAAAATTGATTCAATTTCATAAACATTTTAATTTTATTCTTCACACGCAGCCTCCCCAACTCTCCCCTTCCCCCACATTATCCAAATCTATCCATATGTGTCCCAAATGGTTTTTCAACATTTGTGCTACGTTTGTGCTGTCAAAAAACATTTGTGCTAAAATTGTTTTCATGTCATTAACATGCTATCATTCATGTGCAGCCCCCCACAATATTTAAATCTCTCCAGAGGTTCTCCAAACATTTGTGCTACAATTGTGCTACGTTTGTGCTGTCAAAAAAATATTTGTGTTAAAATTGTTTTAATGTCATTAACATGCTATTATTCATGTGCAGCCTCCACACATTATTTAAATCTCTCCAGAGGTGCTCCAAACATTTGTTCTACATTTGTGCTGTCCATAAATATTTGTGTTAAAATGGCCTTTATTTCATCTTTTTATTTTTCACATGCAGCCCCCCCCATTTTGTCTAAATCTCTCTAAACTTGTCCCAAACGTTTGTGCTACATTTGTGCTGTCAGAGAGGTATTTGTGCTAAAATTGATTTAATTTCATAAACATTTAAATTGTATTCTCCACACGCAGCCACTCCAACTCTCCCCTTCCCCCACATTATCCAAATCTCTCCATATGTGTCCCAAATGTTTTTTCAACATTTGTGCTACGTTTGTGCTGTCAAAAAAAATTTGTGCTAAAATAGTTTTAATTCCATTAACATGCTATTATTCATGTGCAGCCCCCTACATTATTTAAATCTCTCCAGAGGTTCCCCAAACATTTGTGCTACATTTGTGCTGTCAAATTAATATTCTGTTAAAATTGTTTTAATGTCATTAACATGCTATTATTTACGTGCAGCCGCCACACATTATTTAAATCTCTCTAGAGGTGCTCCAAACATTTGTGCCACATTTGTGCTGTCCATAAATATTTGTGTTAAAATGGCCTTTATTTTATCTTTTTATTTTTCCCATGCAGCCCCCCGCCCCACCTTGTCTAAATCTCTCTAAACTTGTCCCAAATGTTTGTGCTACATTTGTGCTGTTAAAGAAGTATTTGTGCTAAAATTGATTCAATTTCATCAACATTTTAATTGTATTCTTCACACAGCCACCCCAACTCTCCCCTTCCCCCACATTATCCAAATCTCTCCACACATGTCCCAAATGTTTTTGCTACATTTGTGCAACATTTGTGCTGTGAAAAAAAACATTTGTGTTAAAATTGTTTCCATTTCATTAACATGTTATTATTCACATGCAGCCCCCCACATTATTTAAATCTCTGCAGAGGTGCTCAAAACAATTTTTGTACATTTGTGCTACCTTTGTGCTGTCCATAAATATTTGTGATAAAATGGCCTTTATTTCATCTTTTTATTTTTTCACATGCATCCCCCCCATCTTGTCTAAATCTCTCTAAACTTGTCCCAAACGTTTGTGCTACATTTGTGCTGTCAGAGAAGTATTTGTGCTAAAATTGATTTAATTTCATAAACATTTAAATTGTATTCTCCACACGCAGCGACTCCAACTCTCCCCTTCCCCCACATTATCCAAAACTCTCCATATGTGTCCCAAATGGTTTTTCAACATTTGTGCTACGTTTGTGCTGTCAAAAAACATTTGTGCTAAAATAGTTTTAATGTCATTAATATGCTTTTATTCATGTGCAGCACCCCCCCCCCCCACACACACACACATTATTTAAATCTCTCCAGAGGTGCTCCAAACATTTGTGCTACATTTGTGCTACGTTTGTGCTGTCAAAAAAATATTTCTGTTAAAATGGTTTTAATGTCATTAATATGCTATTATTCACGTGCAGCCCCCACACATTATTTAAATCTCTCCAGAGGTGCTCCAAACATTTGTGCTACATTTTTGCTGTCCATAAATATTTGTGCTAAAATTTAATTAATTGCATAATTTTTTCATTTTTCACATGCAGCCCGCTGCCCTGTTCAAATCTTTCCAAACTTATCCCAAACGTTTGTGCTACATTTGTGCTGTTAGAAAAGTATTTGTGCTAAAATTGATTCAGTTTCATCAACATTTTAATTTTATTCTTCACATCTCTCTAGATGTGTCCCAAATTTTTTTGCTACATTTGTGCTACGTTTGTGCTGTCAAAAAAATATTTGTGCTAAAATTGTTTTAATGTCATTAACATAGCAGCCCCCCCGCCCCCACCACACACACATTATTCAAATCTCTCCAGAGATGCTCCAAATGTTTGCACTACATTTGTGCTACGTTTGTGTTGTCCATGAATATTTGTGCTAAAATGGCCTTAATTGTATCGTTTTATTTTTCGCATGCAGCCCCGCCTCCACCTTGTCCAAATCTCTTCCAAACTTGTTCCAAACATTTGTACTATTATAATATATTTGTGATAACATGTATTCAATTTAATTAACATTTTAGTTGTATTCTTCACACAGCCACTCCTCCCACATTTTTTCAAAACTCTCCAGACGTATCCCAAACGTTTGCGCTACATTTGTGCTACGTTTGTGCTTCCATAAATATTTGAGCTAAAATGGTTTGAATTTTTTAGTTTTATTTTTCACATTCAGCCGCCCTACCTTGTACAAATCTCTCCAAAATTGTCCCAAACATTTGTGCTACATTTGTGCTGTTAGAAAAGTATTTGTTCAAAAATTGATTCAATTTCATCATTAATATTTTAATTGTATTCTTCACACGCAGCTCCTCCCCCCACATTTTTCAAAACTCTCCAGAATTTTTCCAAACGTCTGCGCTACATTTGTGCTACGTTTGTGCTGTCCATAAATATTTGTGTGCCTTAATTTCATCGTTTTATTTTTCACATGCTGCCCCCCGCCCCTACACCTTGTCCAAATCTCTCCAAACTTGTCCCAAACGTTTGTGCTACATTTGTGCTGTTAGAAAAGTATGTGTGCTAAAATTTATTTGATTTCATAAACATTATAATTGTATTCTTCACACGCAGCCCCCCCATTATTCAAATCTCTCCAGAGGTTCTCCAAACATTTGCGCTACGTTTGTGCTGTCCATCAATATTTGTGTTAAAATGGTTTGAATTACTTTGTTTTATTTTTCACATTCCGCCCCCCCCCCCCCCATCTTGTACAAATCTCTCCAAACTTGTCCCAAACATTTGTGCTACATTTGTGGTGTTAGAAAAGTATTTGTGCAAAAATGTATTCAATTTCATTAATATTTTAATTTTATTCTTCACACGCAGCTCCTCCCCCCACATTTTAAAAAACGTTCCAGAGTTGCTCCAAACGTTTGCGCTACATTTGTGCTACGTTTGTGCTACGTTTGTGCTGTCCATAAATATTTGTGCTAAAATGGCCTTAATTTCATCATTTTATTTTTCACATGATGCCCCTCCGCCCCCACACCTTGTCCAAATCTCTCCAAAGTTGTCCCAAACGTTTGTGCTACATTTGTACTGTTAGAAAAGTACAGTATGTGTGCTAAAATTGATTTGATTTCATAAACATTATAATTGTATTCTTCACACGCAGCCCCCCATTATTCAAATTTCTCCAGAGGTTCTCCAAACATTTGCGCTACATTTGTGCTACGTTTGTGCTGTCCATAAATATTTGTGTTAAAATGGTTTGAATTACTTTGTTTTATTTTTCACATTCCGCCCCCCCCACCCCCCCCCCCCCCCACCCCCCCACCCCCACCCCCATCTTGTACAAATCTCTCCAAACTTGTCCCAAACATTTGTGCTACATTTGTGGTGTTAGAAAAGTATTTGTGCAAAAATGTATTCAATTTCATTAATATTTTAATTTTATTCTTCATACGCAGCTCCTCCCCCCACATTTTAAAAAACGTTCCAGAGTTGCTCCAAACGTTTGCGCTACATTTGTGCTACGTTTGTGCTGTTCATAAATATTTGTGCTAAAATGGCCTTAATTTCATCGTTTCATTTTTCACAAGCTGCCCCCCCGCCCCCACACCTTGTCCAAATCTCTCCAAACTTGTCCCAAATGTTTGTGCTACATTTATACTGTTAGAAAAGTACAGTATGTGTGCTAAAAATGATTTGATTTCATAAACATTATAATTGTATTCTTCACAAGCAGCCCCCCATTATTCAAATCTCTCCAGAGGTGCTCCAAATATCTGCGCTACATTTGTGCCAGGTTTGTGCTTCCATAAATATTTGTGCTAAAATGGTTTGAATTTTTTCGTTTTATTTTTCACATTCAGCCGCCCTACCTTGTACAAATCTCTCCAAACTTGTCACAAACGTTTGTGCTACATTTGTGCTGTTAGAAAAGTATTTGTGCAAAAATTGATTCAATTTCATCATTAATATTTTAATTGTATTCTTCACACGCAGCTCCTCCCCCCACATTTTTCAAAACTCTCCAGAGTTTTTCCCAAACGTTTGCGCTACATTTGTGTTAGGTTTGTGCTGTCCATAAATATTTGTGCTAAAATGGCCTTAATTTCATCAACGTTTTATTTTTCACATGCAGTCCCCCCTCCACCTTGTCCAAATCTCTTCCAAACTTGTTCCAAACATTTGTGCTATTAGAAAAGTATTTGTGATAACATATATTCAATTTAATTAACATTTTTATTTTATTCTTCACACAGCCCCTCCCCCCACATATTTTCAAAGCTCTCCAGGCGTGTCCCAAACGTTTGCGCTACATCTGTGCTACGTTTGTGCTGTCCATAAATATTTGTGCTAAAATTGTTTTAATGTCATTAACATTCTGCTATTCACGCGCAGCCCCCCCACATTATTAAAACCTCCAGAGGTGCTCCAAACGTTTGCGCTACATTTGTGCTACGTTTGTGCTTCCATAAATATTTGTGCTAAAATGGTTTGAATTTTTTAGTTTTATTTTTCACATTCAGCCGCCCTACCTTGTACAAATCTCTCCAAAATTGTCCCAAACATTTGTGCTACATTTGTGCTGTTAGAAAAGTATTTGTTCAAAAATTGATTCAATTTCATCATTAATATTTTAATTGTATTCTTCACACGCAGCTCCTCCCCCCACATTTTTCAAAACTCTCCAGAATTTTTCCAAACGTCTGCGCTACATTTGTGCTACGTTTGTGCTGTCCATAAATATTTGTGGTAAAATGGCCTTAATTTCATCGTTTTATTTTTCACATGCTGCCCCCCGCCCCTACACCTTGTCCAAATCTCTCCAAACTTGTCCCAAACGTTTGTGCTACATTTGTGCTGTTAGAAAAGTATGTGTGCTAAAATTGATTTGATTTCATAAACATTATAATTGTATTCTTCACACGCAGCCCCCCCATTATTCAAATCTCTCCAGAGGTTCTCCAAACATTTGCGCTACGTTTGTGCTGTCCATAAATATTTGTGTTAAAATGGTTTGAATTACTTTGTTTTATTTTTCACATTCCGCCCCCCCCCCATCTTGTACAAATCTCTCCAAACTTGTCCCAAACATTTGTGCTACATTTGTGGTGTTAGAAAAGTATTTGTGCAAAAATGTATTCAATTTCATTAATATTTTAATTTTATTCTTCACACGCAGCTCCTCCCCCCACATTTTAAAAAACGCTCCAGAGTTGCTCCAAACGTTTGCGCTACATTTGTGCTACGTTTGTGCTACGTTTGTGCTGTCCATAAATATTTGTGCTAAAATGGCCTTAATTTCATCATTTTATTTTTCACATGATGCCTCTCCGCCCCCACACCTTGTCCAAATCTCTCCAAAGTTGTCCCAAACGTTTGTGCTACATTTGTGCTGTTAGAAAAGTATGTGTGCTAAAATTGATTTGATTTCATAAACATTATAATTGTATTCTTCACACGCAGCCCCCCCATTATTCAAATCTCTCCAGAGGTTCTCCAAACATTTGCGCTACGTTTGTGCTGTCCATAAATATTTGTGTTAAAATGGTTTGAATTACTTTGTTTTATTTTTCACATTCCGCCCCCCCCCCATCTTGTACAAATCTCTCCAAACTTGTCCCAAACATTTGTGCTACATTTGTGGTGTTAGAAAAGTATTTGTGCAAAAATGTATTCAATTTCATTAATATTTTAATTTTATTCTTCACACGCAGCTCCTCCCCCCACATTTTAAAAAACGCTCCAGAGTTGCTCCAAACGTTTGCGCTACATTTGTGCTACGTTTGTGCTACGTTTGTGCTGTCCATAAATATTTGTGCTAAAATGGCCTTAATTTCATCATTTTATTTTTCACATGATGCCTCTCCGCCCCCACACCTTGTCCAAATCTCTCCAAAGTTGTCCCAAACGTTTGTGCTACATTTGTACTGTTAGAAAAGTACAGTATGTGTGCTAAAATTGATTTGATTTCATAAACATTATAATTGTATTCTTCACACGCAGCCCCCCATTATTCAAATTTCTCCAGAGGTTCTCCAAACATTTGCGCTACATTTGTGCTACGTTTGTGCTGTCCATAAATATTTGTGTTAAAATGGTTTGAATTACTTTGTTTTATTTTTCCACATTCCGCCCCCCCCCCCCCCCCCCCCCCCCCCATCTTGTACAAATCTCTCCAAACTTGTCCCAAACATTTGTGCTACATTTGTGGTGTTAGAAAAGTATTTGTGCAAAAATGTATTCAATTTCATTAATATTTTAATTTTATTCTTCACACGCAGCTCCTCCCCCCACATTTTAAAAAACGTTCCAGAGTTGCTCCAAACGTTGCTCTGGATACAGAGCTAATGTTTCAACTTCGATGGCTTTAATTGAAATTACAGAAGAAATTACCAATGCTATAGATAATAAAAAATGTGCGGCAGCAGTTTTTATGGATCTAACTAAAGCATTTGACACAATTAATCACAATATTTTAATCAAAAAACTAGAACGATATGGCATCAGAGGGTTAGGCTTAAACTGGATAAGAAGTTATCTAATGAACAGGAAACAATATGTGAAGGTAGGCGAACACACCTCTACAACGCTAAATATATCCTGTGGTGTACCTCAGGGATCAATACTAGGACCTAAATTATTCAATCTATATATAAATGACATTTGTAAAGTTACAAAAGATTTAAAGTTAGTATTATTTGCGGATGATACAACAGCGTTTTGTTCAGGAGAGAATACACAGAAGATACTACAAATAATAACAGAAGAAATTAACAAATTAAAAAGATGGTTTGACAAAAACAGACTATCGTTGAATCTCAGTAAAACTAAAATAATGCTATTTGGTAACAGTAGAAGAGAAAATCAAACACAAATACAAATAGACGGAATAGAAATTGAAAGAGTAAATGAAACCAAATTTCTAGGTATAATGATTGATGATAAATTGAACTGGAAATCTCACGTAAAAAATATACAACATAAAGTAGCAAGAAACACGTCAATAATGAATAAAGCAAAACATGTTCTAGACAAAAAATCACTTCATATTCTCTACTGCTCACTAGTGTTACCATATCTGAGTTATTGTGCAGAAATATGGGGAAATAATTACAAAAGTACACTTCATTCATTAACGGTGTTACAAAAAAGATCAGTTAGAATAATACATAATGTTGGATATAGAGAACACACAAATCCTTTATTTATTGAATCAAAGATTCTGAAATTCTACGACATAGTGAATTTGCAAACAGCTAAAATTATACACAAAGCAAACTATAACCTGCTACCCAAGAATATACAACAATTCTTCTCAAAAAAAGAGGAGAAATATAATCTTAGAGAGAAATGTAATTTAAAACATTTGTATGCACGTACAACACTTAAGACCTTCAGTATATCAGTATGTGGAATTAAATTATGGAATGGATTAAGCAAAGCAATCAAACAATGTACTAATATGATCCACTTCAAGAAACTCTTCAAACTTAAAGTGTTTACAAAGTACAAAGAAGAAGAACCATGATAAACATTCTGAATTTATTTAACTCATCCATTCTTTCATTCTTTCACTCACAAAATAATCTTACTTATCTCAACATATGAAATGTAACTTACTTCACCAATTATTATTTATTTACTTATTTTATTGTATTACTTATGGAGTATATTGTGAATAAATTGAGAACAGGAAGTGAACAAAAGTTTTAGCAACTGTCATGTAAAAGAAAAGGGGTAGGATTAAATAAGCTTTGCTTCTTCCTACTCCTTTTCGAACATGTTGAAAAGAGAAACTGGAGATTGTGATGTATCATGTTGTATACTTGCATGTTCGAAATAAACTCAAACTCAAACTCAAACGTTTGCGCTACATTTGTGCTACGTTTGTGCTGTTCATAAATATTTGTGCTAAAATGGCCTTAATTTCATCGTTTTATTTTTCACAAGCTGCCCCCCCGCCCCCACACCTTGTCCAAATCTCTCCAAACTTGTCCCAAATGTTTGTGCTACATTTATACTGTTAGAAAAGTACAGTATGTGTGCTAAAATTGATTTGATTTCATAAACATTATAATTGTATTCTTCACAAGCAGCCCCCCATTATTCAAATCTCTCCAGAGGTGCTCCAAATATCTGCGCTACATTTGTGCCAGGTTTGTGCTTCCATAAATATTTGTGCTAAAATGGTTTGAATTTTTTCGTTTTATTTTTCACATTCAGCCGCCCTACCTTGTACAAATCTCTCCAAACTTGTCACAAACGTTTGTGCTACATTTGTGCTGTTAGAAAAGTATTTGTGCAAAAATTGATTCAATTTCATCATTAATATTTTAATTGTATTCTTCACACGCAGCTCCTCCCCCCACATTTTTCAAAACTCTCCAGAGTTTTTCCCAAACGTTTGCGCTACATTTGTGTTAGGTTTGTGCTGTCCATAAATATTTGTGCTAAAATGGCCTTAATTTCATCAACGTTTTATTTTTCACATGCAGTCCCCCTTCCACCTTGTCCAAATCTCTTCCAAACTTGTTCCAAACATTTGTGCTATTAGAAAAGTATTTGTGATAACATATATTCAATTTAATTAACATTTTTATTTTATTCTTCACACAGCCCCTCCCCCCACATATTTTCAAAGCTCTCCAGGCGTGTCCCAAACGTTTGCGCTACATCTGTGCTACGTTTGTGCTGTCCATAAATATTTGTGCTAAAATAGTTTTAATGTCATTAACATTCTGCTATTCACGCGCAGCCCCCCCACATTATTAAAATCTCCAGAGGTGCTCCAAACGTTTGCGCTACATTTGTGCTACGTTTGTGCTTCCATAAATATTTGTGCTAAAATGGTTTGAATTTTTTAGTTTTATTTTTCACATGCAGCCGCCCTACCTTGTACAAATCTCTCCAAACTTATCCCAAACATTTGTGCTACATTTGTGCTGTTAGAAAAGTATTTGTGCAAAAATTGATTCAATTTCATCATTAATATTTTAATTGTATTCTTCACACACAGCTCCTCCCCCCACATTTTTCAAAACTCTCCAGAGTTTTTCCAAACGTTTGCGCTACATTTGTGTTACGTTTGTGCAGTCCATAAATATTTGTGCTAAAATGGCCTTAATTTCATCGTTTTATTTTTCACATGCTGCCCACCCCACCTTGTCCAAATCTCTCCAAACTTGTCCCAAACGTTTGTGCTACATTTGTGCTGTTAGAAAAGCATGTGTGCTAAAATTGATTTAATTTCATAAACATTATATTTGTATTCTTCACACGCAGCCCCCGCCCCCATTATTCAAATCTCTCTATAGGTGCTCCAAACGTTTACGCTACATTTGTGCTACGTTTGTGCTGTCCATAAATATTTGTGCTAATATGGCCTTAATTTCATCGTTTTATTTTTCACATGCTGCCCCTCACCCCCACACCTTGTTCAAATCTCTCCAAACTTGTCCCAAACGTTTGTGCTACATTTGTGCTGTTAGAAAAGTATGTGTGCTAAAATTGATTTGATTTCATAAACATAATTGTATTCTTCACACGCAGCCCCCCATTATTGAAATCTCTTCAGAGGTGCTCCAAACATTTGCGCTACATTTGTGCTATGTTTGTGCTGTCCATAAATATTTGTTAAAATGGTTTGAATTTCTTTGTTTTATTTTTCACACTCCGCCCCCCCACCTTGTACAAATCTCTCCAAACTTGACCCAAACATTTGTGCTACATTTGTGGTGTTAGAAAAGTATTTGTGTTAAAATGTATTCAATTTCATTAATATTTTAATTGTATTCTTCACACGCAGCTCCTCCCCCCATATTTTTCAAAACTCTCCAGAGTTTTTCCAAACGTTTGCGCTACATTTGTGCTACGTTTGTGTTGTCCATAAATATTTGTGCTAAAATGGCCTTAATTTCATTGTTTTATTTTTCACATGCTTCCCACCCCACCTTGTCCAAATCTCTCCAAACTTGTCCCAAACGTGTGTGCTACATTTGTGCTGTTAGGAAAGTATGTGTGCTAAAATTGATTTAATTTCATAAACATTATAATTGTATTCTTCACACGCAGCCCCCGCCCCCATTATTCAAATCTCTCTATAGGTGCTCCAAATGTTTGCGCTACATTTGTGCTACGTTTGTGCTGTCCATAATTGTGCTAAAATGGCCTTAATTTCATCACTTTATTTTTCACATGCTGCCCCCCTCCCCCCGCCCCCACACCTTGTCCAAATCTCTCCAAACTTGTCCCAAACGTTTGTGCTACATGTGTGCTGTTAGAAAAGTACGTGTGCTAAAATTGATTTGATTTCATAAACATTCTAATTGCATTCTTTATCACTTTTCCACTTTGTATCAGTCCATCTTAGATGAGCTCAGGCCCAGCGAAGCCGACGGCGTTTCTGGGTGTTGTTGATAAACGGTTTTCGCTTTGCATAGGAGAGTTTTAACTTGCACTTACAGATGTAGCGACCAACTGTAGTTACTGACAGTGTTTTTCTGAAGTGTTCCTGAGCCCATGTGGTGATATCCTTTACACACTGATGTCGCTTGTTGATGCAGTACAGCCTGAGGGATCGAAGGTCACGGGCTTAGCTGCTTACGTGCAGTGATTTCTCCAGATTCTCTGAACCCTTTGATGATATTACGGACCGTAGATGGTGAAATCCCTAAATTCCTTGCAATAGCTGGTTGAGAAAGGTTTTTCTTAAACTGTTCAACAATTTGCTCACGCATTTGTTGACAAAGTGGTGACCCTCGCCCCATCCTTGTTTGTGAATGACTGAGCATTTCATGGAATCTACTTTTATACCCAATCATGGCACCCACCTGTTCCCAATTTGCCTGTTCACCTGTGGGATGTTCCAAATAAGTGTTTGATGAGCATCAAATTCTAAATTTAATGATTATTTGCAAAAAAAAAAAAAAAAAGTTTATCAGTTTGAACATCAAATATGTTGTCTTTGTAGCATATTCAACTGAATATGGGTTGAAAATGATTTGCAAATCATTGTATTTCGTTTATATTTACATCTAACACAATTTCCCAACTCATATGGAAACGGGGGTTTGTATTTGTGCTGAAATGGCCTTAATTTCATCGTTTTATTTTTCACATGCTGCCGTCCCACCTTGTCCAAATCTCCCCAAACATGTCCCAAACGTTTGTGCTCCATTTGTGCTGTCAAAAAACTAAAAAAAGATCACATTTGCGCCATGCGGTTTTAATGTTTTAATGCCAAATTAACGTTTCGTTATGAATCACATTTTTATTGATTAAGACTGAAATATCAACACCACAAATGTTTTTGACAGCACAAATGTAGCACAAACGTTTTGGGCGAGTTTAGTTACATTTGGACATGTCTCTCCATCTTTACCACACAGGTGGTAAAGATGGAGAGAGGATAAATAAGAGGGAGGAGAAATGGCCACAAGTCCAAAGGCTTGAAAGGCTTGAAAGGAGCGGTGTGACGAGGACAGAAGAGACAAGGCGAGGTATTTTTGGGAGAGGTGTGTGTGTGTGTGTGAGTGGGTGTGTGTGTGTGCCGAGAACACATCCTCCCGCGGGCTGTGTGTATTTGCAGCCCTTTAATGTCTTTAATTAAAGCCAACAGTACTCGTCTCTCATAGCGTCATGAGCCGAGCAACACTCGGATGCACATGGCGCCTAATGAGGGAAAAGAAGAAGGCCCGGCGCTATGGAGGGCGAGGGCGCGCCGGAGGTCAGGGGCGCCACGGTGAGAGGATGGAAGGATGGCGAGGAGGGGGAAGGAAAAAGATTGAGCTAAACGTGCAAGCTGACGGATACGCCGTCGCATTCCGCCGCCGGCTTGTTTAATCAATCTGACTTCCTGGCTGCCTGGCCGCGGGGATGCTCGCTCACATGGCCCCCGCATCACGTAGGCCGGCGCCACGTCAACCGGAGCGTGCGGACAATGATGCGGACTGCCTCACTTTCGGTTAGCACGTAGCATACTGCTACTTGAGGGACCGATTTATTATTATTATCAATTACAAACCCCGTTTCCATATGAGTTGGGAAATTGTGTTAGATGTAAATATAAACGGAATACAATGATTTGCAAATTATTTTCAATCCATATTCAGTTGAATGCACTACAAAGACAAGATATTTGATGTTCAAACTCATAAACTTTATTTTTTTTTTGCAAAGAATAATTAGCTTAGAATTTCATGGCTGCAACACGTGCCAAAGTAGTTGGGAAAGGGCATGTTCACCACTGTGTTACATGGCCTTTCCTTTTAACAACACTCAGTAAACGTTTGGGAACTGAGGAGACACATTTTTTAAGCTTCTCAGGTGGAATTCTTTCCCATTCTTGCTTGATGTACAGCTTAAGTTGTTCAACAGTTCGGGGGTCTCCGTTGTGGTATTTTAAGCTTCATAATGCGCCATACATTTTCAATAGGGGACAGGTCTGGACAACAGGCAGGCCAGTCTAGTACCCGCACTCACTTACTATGAAGCCACGTTGATGTATCACGTGGCTTGGCATTGTCTTGCTGAAATAAGCAGGGGCGTCCATGGTAACGTTGCTTGGATGGCAACATATGTTGCTCCAAAACCGGCATGTACCTTTCAGCATTATAGGCACCTTCACAGATGTGTAAGTTACCCATGCCTTGGGCATTAATACACCCCCATACCATCACAGATGCTGGCTTTTCAGCTTTGCGCCTATAACAATCCGGATGGTTCTTTTCCTTTTTGGTCCGGAGGACACGTAGTTTCCAAAAACAATTTGAAATGTGGACTCTTCAGACCACAGAACACTTTTCCACTTTGTATCAGTCCATCTTAGATGAGCTCAGGCCCAGCGAAGCCGACGGCGTTTCTGGGTGTTGTTGATAAACGGGTTTCGCCTTGCATAGGAGAGTTTTAACTTGCACTTACAGATGTAGCGACCAACTGTAGTTACTGACAGTGGGTTTCTGAAGTGTTCCCGAGCCCATGTGGTGATATCCTTTACACACTGATGTCGCTTGTTGATGCAGTACAGCATGAGGGATCGAAGGTCACGGGCTTAGCTGCTTATGTGCAGTGATTTCTCCAGATTCTCTGAACCCTTTGATGATATTACGGACCGTAGATAGTGAAATCCCTAAATTCCTTGCAATAGCTGGTTGAGAAAGGTTTTTCTTGAACTGTTCAACAATTTGCTCACACATTTGTTGACAAAGTGGTGACCCTCGCCCCATCCTTGTTTGTGAATGACTGAGCATTTCATGGAATCTACTTTTATACCCAATCATGGCACCCACCTGTTCCCAATTTGCCTGTTCACCTGTGGGATGTTCCAAATAAGTGCTTGATGAGCATTCCTCAACTTTATCAGTATTTATTGCCACCTTTCCCAACTTCTTTGTCACGTGTTGCTGGCATCAAATTCTAAAGTTAATGATTATTTATTAAAAAAAAAAAAAAAAGTATCAGTTTGAACATCAAATATGTTGTCTTTGTAGCATATTCAACTGAATATGGGTTGAAAAGGATTTGCAAATCATTGTATTCCGTTTATATTTACATCTAACACAATTTCCCAACTCATATGTAAACGGGGTTTGTATTAACATTCCAATAGTTTGACCTACACTGCATTGTTTTGTTTTGACGAAAGGGATGGACACTTATGCTAATGCTAATGCTAATGTTGCCGTTTCACCGCCCGTGGCTGGAATACGAGACATTTGGCAGTAAAATGTAAAAAAAAAAAAAAAAAAAAGGATTGCAAAGTTTATTAGTCTCTGCTAGTCCTCCCCACACCTGGTTACCATGGCGACCAGTCTATAAAATGATTGCCAGACACCTTTACAAACGCGCACACATAGTAGCTTGAATCTATTTGAGCAATAAGCAGCTTCCTGTCCATTTGCGTTTCCTAGCAACCCGTAAAAGTGCAGCTGCACGTCATCTTTGTGCTACTGGACCTCTGTGGGCTCAACGGGCCTGGAGCCAGACCTGACTGCCTATGTAGGTCAACCCCGTCGTAACGGAGCCTGTTATTTGCAAGGTGTGTATTGACAGCATGAAAGCTCATACTTCATCAAACAAACAAAAAAACGTATAATTTGAGAAGAATATTTGCCAATATCATCAACTTTGTACGTCCTCCATGCGGCATGTTGTCAACAATATGTTTTCATCGGTGGAGGAAAACAGGAGTTGATGTCATGTTGAAAAGTTAGCGTAAGTGTGCTAATGTGTGCACATATAGGATAGACTTTATTTTTCCTACAAATGGGGAAATGTTGTGCATGCAGTGCAGATACAAAAAGTCCACACAAAAAAAATAAAATAGAACACATATAAAAAAGAAGAAAACATCGAATAACACTAAATACATGAAAAAAGCACTGAGCTGATGCAGCCAGCTGCCCCATCAGTGGTGCCATTTCTACATACAGCTACAAAAGTAAAACACAACAAAAAACAAAAAAAAGGGGAAAAAGATAATACATATTGTGCACATCCCTCCTTTCCCCCTGTTAATTGGCTCCAGGCCTGACCGTGGTAAATATTATCATTAAATTATTATTCAAAATTCAAATAAAGGAGCGTAAAAAAACTGTTTCATAACATTATGAAGTGAAATAACACCCACATACTCACTTTTATACTTTAATACAGTGGTGCCCAACCACCGGTCCAGGGACCGACACCGCCGCACAGAAGCATTCAATAAATTATAAACTACAGCATTTTTTCCAACTTACCTTTCGCCTGTCCCACTAAACACGCCAATAAGTTTGTTAATAAATGTATATTACAACTCCTTTATATTACAATTTCAGTGTTATAGTGAGTTGATTTGTCACGCACAATTTTTTGCTTTTTTCATCCGCCACATGTGGAAAGCCGGTCCGTGAAAATAATGCATACATTGAATCGATCCCTGGTGGGAATAAAAAGTTGGGGACCCCTGCTCCAATACAGACCTGGGCAATTATTATGACTCAGAGGCCACATTAAGAGAAAAAAATGTGTCCGTGTGTGTGTGTATATATATATTCTGTCTATCTGTGTTGGCCCCGTGATGAGACTCTGACTTGTCCAGGGTGTACCCTGCCTTCCGCCCGATTGTAGCTGAGATAGGCTCCATCACCCCCCGCGACCCGAAAGGGACAAGCGGTAGAAAATGGATGGATGGATGGATGGATATATATCTAGGTGAGGTTCCCCGTGTGTGTGTGTGTGTGTGTATATATATATATACATATATGTATGTATATGTGTATGTATGTATGTATATATATATATATATATATATATATATATATATATATATATATATATATATATATATATATATATATATATATATATATATATGTATATATATGTATATATATATATGTGTATATATATATATATATGTGTATATATATATATGTGTATATATATATATGTGTGTATATATATATATATATGTGTATATAAATATATGTATATATATATATATATATATATGTATATATGTCTTAATAAGGTTATCCAAAAAATAGTGCTCGATACCGTAGTAGAGCGCAATATATGTATGTGTGGGAAAAAAAATCACAAGACTACTTCATCTCTACAGGCCTGTTTCATGAGGGGTTACCTCAATCATCAGGAGATTTTAATGGGAGCATTCACATACCATGGTTTATATAGGGCACAGAGTGGGTGGGTACAGGCTGGCGTAGGGGCGTGGTGATTGGCTCATGTGTTACCTAGGAGGTGTTTCCGTCTGTGGCGGCATGCTGATACAATTTCGCTGCGCTTGTTGAGGGATGACAGGTCTGGACGGTATATAATAAACAGTTTCTCTTTCAAGCATAGGTTGCATCTTTTATTACCACTATTGTAAGGTGTGCTGGATGCAAGAATTTGCCATGTTATTGAATATTCAACATTATTGTCTTTGAGGTCCCAAATGTGTTTGCTGAGTTCTGTGGTATTCCGCAGGTTTTGGTTCCTGAAAGAAGCCTTGTGATTGTTCCATCTGGTTTTGAACTCTCCCTCGGTTAATCCTACATATGTGTCGGATGTGTTAATGTCCTTGCGTGTTACCTTAGATTGGTAAACAACTGATGTTTGTAAGCACCCCCCGTTGAGAGGGCAATCAGGTTTCTTGCGGCAGTTGCAGCCTTTGTTGGTTTTGGGGTCGCTCTGTCCGGGGGCCGACGGCTCATTTGCAATTGTTTTGTTGTGGTTTGAGATAATTTGTCGTATATTGTTCATACAGCTGTAGCTCAATTTAATGTTGTTCTTGTTGAATACTTTTCTAAGGGTGTTGCCTTTGGGGAAGTGTTTGTCAATCAGACTGAGGAATTTGTGGCCAATGTTAGTTGAGACGTTTTTGCTGTATGGGGGTTGTACCAGATGATGTTGTTTCGTTTTTTGGTTGGTTTCCTGGCGTGGGTTCATAGGTGAGGGTGAAATTGTATCCGCTTTCATCAAGGGCTTTTTGGTACGGGGGGGTTGTTTGGTCAAATTCGGCTTTGCTAGATGACAGCATCGATAGCTTTTATTAATTCCGGTAGTTATTCTTTTCGTGGTGGTGGGTGGGTGGTTGCTGTCATGGTGTACGTATTGGAGTGTTGTGTTAGGTTTCGTGAATGGTTGGTAGCTGTTATTTCTCAGGTTGAAAGTGACGTCGAGGAAGTTGACGGTTTGCTTGTTGGCTTCAATCGTGATCCGTAGGCCGTTCTCTTTGAAAATTTGGCATATGCGCTTCTTGGTATTCTCGCTGCTCCTTGGCGAGGCGCGACACACTGCCAGTCCGTCATCACGGTAAATACCAAGGTTCAGGTTGAGGCTAGCAAGCTGGGAGAGGAGGAAACTCCCAACGAGTTCACACGTTTCTGCTCCGTCAAAACTTCCCATAGTGACGTCAAATGTTGAGTTGTTTTTTTTTTGCCATGGTGTACTGTTGTGGATGAGTATGGAGTTTTTTGCGTGGATGATGATGTTTCTTTCGTTGCCTGTGATTGAGTCGTAGTCTGAGGCGAAGTCTAGTGCTTGAGTCACTTGCGTGATGGAAGGGTAAAATTCTTCGATATCGAAGGAGATAAAGTTGTGCTGTTGTTTGTCTTGGATGTTGTTGAACCATTTGATTACTGCTGCTGTATTTCTCCATTGGTTGAGTGGTGTTTTGTCCTTGATTTTTGTGTTGACTCTGTCCAGGATTATTTTGCTGATTTTTCCTATTTCAGATTTAGTTGGGTTTATTAGTCGGAATGTTGGGTTATTTGCAAAGTTGGGTTTGTGGTCCTTCAATGTGATGAAGGCTTCCTTGTTGAAAAAGCACAACCCAACACTTTACAGAACATCCACCTGGAAAATAAAAGGATCGCGGCTGAACTGGACATTGAGGACAGTGTGGACGCCACAGCCAACAAGGAAGCCTTCATATATATATACATATATATATATATATATATATATATATATATATATATATATATATATATATATATATATATATGTATATATATATATATGTATATATATATATATATATATATATATATATATATATATATATATATATATATATATATATATATATATATATATACATGTATATATATGTATATATACATATATACATGTATATATATATATACATATATATACATGTATGTATATATATATATACATACATGTATGTATGTATATATATAAATATATATATATATACATACATGTGTGTGTGTATATATATATATATATATATATATATATATATATATATATATATATATATATATATATATATGTGTATGTATGTATGTATATATACATACATGTATATATGTGTGTATGTATATATACCAAAACCAGTGAAGTTGGCACGTTGTGTAATTCGTAAATAAAAACAGAATACAATGATTTGCAAATCCTTCTCAATTTATATTGAATTAAATAGACTGCAAAGACAAGATATTAATCTTCGAACTGAGAAAATTCTTTTTTTTTTTTTGCAAATAATCATTAACTTAGAATTTAATGGCAGCAACACATTGCAAAAAAGTTGTTACAGGGGCATTTTTACCACTGTGTCACATGGCCTTTCCTTTTAAAAACACTCAGTAAATGTTTGGGAACTGAGGAGACCCATTTTTGAAGCTTTTCATGTGGAATTCTTTCCCATTTTTACTTGATGTACAGTTTAAGTTATTCAACAGTCCGGGGTCTGCGTTGTGGTATTTTAGGCTTCATAATGCGCCACACATTTTCAATGGGAGACAGGTCTGGACTATAAGAAGGCCAGTCTATGAAGCCACGCTGTTGTAACACGTGGCTTGGCATTGTCTTGCTGAAATAAGCAATGATAACATTGCTTAGATTGCAACATATGTTGCTCCAAAACCTGTATGTACCTTTCAGCATTAATGGTGCCTTCACATAGCAGTAATTTGATTTTAGCCCTTCTCCGTTTCCTAGCAATCCCAAACACATTTTTTCAGTTCCTGTGCTCAATTGACAACATAAACAACAAGTAAATAAATAAACCAATAGAGTTTACAGAGATTCATTAATAAAATGTACATAAATAGATCATTAATAAGTTGCAATTTGCATCATAATTAAATTATAAATGGTAAATGGTCGGTATTCATATAGCGCTTTTACTGCACCTGGAGTTCACACACACTTGCACACACTGATGGCGGAAGCTGCCATGCAAAGTGCTAACCACGACCCATCAGGAGCAAGGGTGAAGGGCCTATAAACGATATTGACAAAACCAGGGCCCAAAGCAGAATTGTCCCTAGCAGGCACTAGACATTGATACAACGTTGATTTAACTGTACGTACATGTCCTTTAAAACTGACTTTGAAACAACGTTGCAAAATAGTTGTGTTTTTGAATTGAGACAATGTTGATGTCTAACGTTGGATCCACGTGGTTGGTTGGGAAATGACCAAATTTCAATGGTCAAATCAACGTCACAACATGACATTGAATAAACGTCAACAAGCATGTTGTATCAATGTTGTATTTGTGTGGTAGAATATTGGTTGGGAAATGACCACATTTCTACGGTCAAATCAACGTCAGAACCCAACATTGATTAAACGTCGTCAATAAGCATGTTGTTTCAATGTTAGGTTTGAGTTGTTCGTCAGGACCTAATTCAACAAGTTGTCAACGTTGTTTCAATGTCTTGTGCCTGCTGGGGTATTTCATTTTTATGCTTTTTTTTAATCAACTTGAAGTTTATTTGATGCAAGAAACACAATCATGGAAAATAAATTGTTTATTAACTTTTTGTTTTTGTGCAAAATAAAAAAACGTACCATCATTAAAACCCAAAATAGCATTTATTTCTTGTACATCGCTGGCTGAGTGCTCCTGTCTACGAGCACAGCACTTAGGCTGCGCGCCACAGGAGACAAAATGAATGAAATTGGATAGTATATTCCGATCAGATTTAGAAAACTCTTGCTTCCCCGACTCTTTAACAGCTGATAGGATGAACAATGAATGACAAACCCAGCACTAGACAGTCCATGTTTGCGTTTCAGTTGCACATAAATAATTGCAGGGCTTCCATTGCACTTTTTTGTTTTGTAAAATATTGCACAGTATGTCATGTATAAGGAAACATGTTTCTACTGTGCAATGACAATAAACTTAGAATTTAATTATCAGTGACTGAGCAGGAAGGTGCTAGGAAAAAAATTGTGGTAAACTTTCATATGAAGCGCCCTGTTCATTAATTGACGTTTTTACGTGCCGCTACCTAAGCATGGATTGCCGGGTTCTACGCAGTGGAAATAAATACATCCATCCATCCATCCATCTTCTTCCGCTTATCCGAGGTCGGGTCGCGGGGGCAGCAGCCTAAGCAGGGAAGCCCAGACTTTCCTCTCCCCAGCCACTTCGTCCAGCTCTTCCCGGTGGATCCCGAGGCGTTCCCAGGCCAGCCGGGAGACATAGTCTTCCCAACGTGTCCTGGGTCTTCCCCGTGGCCTCCTACTGGTTGGACGTGCCCTAAACACCTCCCTAGGGAGGCGTTTGGGTGGCATCCTGACCAGATGCCCGAACCACCTCATCTGGCTCGTCTCGATGTGGAGGAGCAGCGGCTTTACTTTGAGCTCCCCCCTGATGACAGAGCTTCTCACTCTATCTCTAAGAGAGAGCCCCGCCACCCGGCGGAGGAAACTCATTTCGGCCGCTTGTACCCGTGATCTTGTCCTTTCGGTCATAACCCAATGCTCATGACCATAGGTGAGGATGGGAACGTAGATCGCCCGGTAAATTGAGAGCTTTGCCTTCTGGCTCAGCTCCTTCTTCACCACAACGGATAGATACAGCGTCCGCATTACTGAAGACGCCGCACCGATCCGCCTGTCGATCTCACGATCCACTCTTCCTTCACTCAACAAAACTCCGAGGTACTTGAACTCCTCCACTTGGGGCAGGGTCTCCTCCCCAACCCGGAGATGGCATTCCACCCTTTTCCGGGCGAGAACCATGGACTCGGACTGACTTGGAGGTGCTGATTCTCATCCCAGTCGCTTCACACTCTGCTGCGAACCGATCCAGTGAGAGCTGAAGATCCTGGCCAGATGAAGCCATCAGGACCACATTATCTGCAAAAAGCAGAGACCCAATCCTGCAGCCACCAAACCGGATCCCCTCAACGCCTTGACTGCGCCTAGAAATTCTGTCCATAAAAGTTATGAACAGAATCGGTGACAAAGGGCAGCCTTGGCAGAGTCCAACCCTCACTGGAAACTTACTGCCGGCAATGCGGACCAAGCTCTGGCACTGATCATACAGGGAACGGACCGCCACAATCAGACAGTCCGATACCCCATACTCTCTGAGCACTCCCCACAGGACTTCCCGAGGGACACGGTCGAATGCCTTCTCCAAGTCCACAAAGCACATGTAGACTGGTTGGGCAAACTCCCATGCACCCTCAAGGACCCTGCCGAGAGTATAGAGCTGGTCCACAGTTCCACGACCAGGACGAAAACCACACTGTTCCTCCTGAATCCAAGGTTCGACTAGCCGGCGTAGCCTCCGCTCCAGTACACCTGAATACACCTTACCGGGAAGGCTGAGGAGAAATAAATACATATAGAATTAAATGTTTAACAGGTCTGACTTATTTTAGTATTTCCTTATTTTTTGTATTTGGTTACTGTTTAGCGCTCTTATTTTAGTTCCACTTCCTGTCTGCCTCCAGCGCTGTCTCCCTCACCTGTTTGTAATTGGCAATCTGGGCAGACCTGTTCCAGGTTGCCAATCAGGCTTCTTCATATGCAAGGCAGAGCTGGATCATTGTTGTCGTCTGTCAAGGTAATTGTTGGTTTGCTACACCTGCACAGCTTTCCGTTTGCTTCACGTGCACTTCCCTGCTGCACTCTCCTTTTGTTTGTATATTAAAGATATTGTTACCTGCATGTTGTCTCCTGTTTCCGCATCTTGGGATCACAACCACCTCAACTGTTTGACACTGTGACACCTTTAATTATTTATGTCCCATTTATTTGCCAGTTTGTATTTATGTATTCATGAATGTAATTCCTTTATTCCAGTATTTATTTATTCATTTATACTTTTGTCAGGTTGCGTTGTCCATAGGAGGGATGTCACTGGACAAAACAAAATCTTCTTTATAGAGAAATATAAAGACAATAGTGCAAAAAGTAGAAATAAATACATGTGGAAATAAACAAAAACATATAATTAAATAATTGTGGAAATAAATACATTTAGAATTAAATTTAAAAAAAAAAAAAGTACCATTTTTTCATGCATTTAACTGATTATTTGTTTATGTACTCATTCTTTTATTCATTTATTTCAGTATTTGTTTATTTATAATTTTGTCAGGCACTATCCTCCATAATAGAGAGCGGTGTCATTGGACAAAACGAGACCAGCTCCAGCACCCCCCGTGACCACATAAGGGACAAATGGTAGAAAATTGATGGATGGATGGAAGTCAAATGAAGTGAATAGTGCAAAACACAAAAGCAAAAAGTAGAAATAAACGTGGGAATAAATAAAAGTAAAAAATAAATCTGAGACATTTATTTGTGTCCCATTTATTTAACAGTTTTTTAAAATGTATTCACATGTTAATTTTTTTATCCATTATTTTATTTATTTATTTCAGTATTTTCATTTTCTAAGTTATTTATACTTTTGTCAGGTATCGTCCTCCATACTATAGAGAAGGGTGTCACCTGACAAAACGATACAATAATTGTCTTTATTGAACAAAATTAAGTCAATTGTGCAAAATAACAACAGTAACAAGTATAAATAAATAAATAAATGTGGAACTAAAAAATGTAGAAATACATTTGTATGTCCCATTTATTTACAATTTTTTATTTACCTATTCAGGCATTTAATTGTTTATTTATTGAAGTATTTGTCAGGTATCACCCTCCATAGTAAAGGAAGGGGTGTCATCGGACAAACAATATAATAATTCTCTTTATGAACCTAAATTAAGTCAATTGTGCAAAATAACAGCAAAAAGTAGAAAAAAATAAATGTGGAATTAAATAATTGTATAAATACATTTAAGACATTTAATTTTTATATCCCATTTATTTACTATTTATCTATTTATTCAGGTATTTATTTATTTATTGAAGTGTTTATACTTTTATCAGGTATCCCCCTCCATAGTAAAAGGAGGGGTGTTACCGGTCAAAACAATATAATATATCTCTTTATAGACCAAAATTAAGTAAATTGTGCGAAATAACTGCAAAAAGTAGAACTAAATAAATGTGGAATTAAATAAATAATTGTAGAAATATATTTTAGGCATTAACGTTTACAGCCCATTGATTTACTTTTTGTATTTATTTATTCATTCAGGCATTTAATAATTTATTGATTGAAGTATTTGTACTTTTGTCAGGTATCGCCCTCAATAGTAAAGGGAGGGGTGTCACCGGACAAAACAATATAATAATTGTCTTTATGGACCTAAATTAAGTCAATTGTGCGAAATAACAACAGCAAAAAGTATAAATAAATAAATGTGGAATTAAATAAATAATTGGAGAAATACATTTAAGACATTTAATTTTTATACATCCCATTTTTTTTTTTTTACTATTTATTTATTCATTCAGGTATTTAATAATTTTTTTATTTAAGTATTTATACTTTTGTCAAGTATCTTTCTCCATAGTAAAGGGAGGGGTGTCACCGGACAAAACAATATAATAATTGTCTTTATGGACCTAAATTAAGTCAATTGGGCGAAATAACAACAGCAAAAAGTATGAATAAATAAATATGGAATTAAATAAATAATTGGAGGAATACATTTAAGATATTTAATTTTTATATCCCATTTTTTTTTTTTTTACTATTTATTTATTCATTCAGGTATTTAATAATTTATTTATTTAAGTATTTATACTTTTGTCAAGTATCGCCTTCCATAGTAAAGGAAGGGTTGTCCCCGGACAAAACAATACAATAATTCTCTTTATGGACCTAAATTAAGAGAATTGTGCGAAATAACAGCAAAAAGTAGAACTAGATAAATGTGTAATTAAATAAATAATTGTAGACATACATTTTAGACAATGTTTGTATCCCATTTATTTACTATTTATTTTTTTATTTATTCAGGTATTTAATTATTTATTTATATAACTATTTATACTTTTTTCAGGTATCGCCTTCAAAAATAAAGGGAGGGGTGTCACCGGGCAAAACAATACAATATATCTCTTTATAGACCAAAATTAAGTAAATTGTGCGAAATAACAGCAAAAGGTAGAACTAAATAGATGTGTAATTAAATAAATAATTGGAGAAATACATTTAAGACATTTAATTTTTATATCCCTTTTTTTTTTTTTTTTTACTATTTATTTATTCATTCAGGTATTTAATAATTTATTTATTTAAGTATTTATACTCCACACAGAAAGATCCCGAGGCCGGGATTGAACTCACGACTACTCAGGACCTTCGTATTGTGAGGCAGACGAGCATGTTCTCCCCGTGACTGCGGGGGTTCCCTCCGGGTACTCCGGCTTCCTCCCACCTCCAAAGACATGCACCTGGGGATAGGTTGATTGGCAACACTAAATTGGCCCTAGTGTGTGAATGTGAGTGTGAATGTTGTCTGTCTATCTGTGTTGGCCCTGCGATGAGGTGGCGACTTGTCCAGGGTGTACCCCGCCTTCCGCCCGATTGTAGCTGAGATAGGCTCCAGCGCCCCCCGCGACCCTGAAGGGAATAAGCGGTAGAAAATGGATGGATGGAAGTATTTATACTTTTGTCAAGTATCGCCTTCCATAGTAAAGGGAGGAGTGTCACTGGACAAAACAATACACTAATTCTCTTTATGGACCTAAATTAAGAGAATTGTGCGAAATAACAGCAAAATGTAGAACTAAATAAATGTGTAATTAAATAAATAATTGTAGAAATACATTTTAGACAATGTTTGTATCCCATTTATTTACTATTTATTTATTTATTTATTTATTCAGGTATTTAATTATTTATTTATATAACTATTTATACTTTTTTCAGGTATCGCCTTCAAAAATAAAGGGAGGGGTGTCACCGGACAAAACAATTCAATAATTCTCTTTATAGACCAAAATGAAGTACATTTTGCGAAATAACAGCAAAAGGTAAATAAATACATGTGGAATTAAATAAATAATTGTAGAAATACATTTATTTACTTTTTTTAAATGTATTTATTCAGGCATTTAATTATTTATTAATTGAAGTATTTATACTTTTGTCAGGTATCGCCCTCCATAGTAAAGGGAGGGGTGTCACCGGACAAAACAATATAATAATTCTCTTTATAAAACAAAATGAAGTTGTGACAAAAACTAAATATATATAATTAGCCCTCTATATTTTTTAGATACATTTTAACTATATTACTTTGCACACTCGTGACGTCAAAAGTATTGGTATCACTATTTGCTCGGCAACGGGTCGATACCAAAGTGTGCAGTATCGCAACCCCTCCAAAGAAGGAGTCGTGACGCCCGGTGTCCGCTAGGTGACGCTGTGCTGACGTCACATTCCAATTCCACACTTGCTCCCACACACTCACACTCGAGCCACACGCACACGCACACGCACCGTCTCGCTTTCCACGCGGTGAGCGTGTTAGTTCGCGGGGCTCCCAAAGAGTGCGCACTGCGGCCGGCCCACCCGGGGAGTGGTTCCGCACACGCCGTCACAATAGTCCCGCAGAGCCCGGAGGCAAGGCGAACACTCCGCGCAGGTCGGCGCTCCAACTTGGCCGCGTCTACCTCCGTGCCGCTCAACTTCCAACGCCGGGAAGGGAATAAGCTGGATCCGCTGCCGTGGATTGTTGTTGACGCGCACCGGCTCCATGGCGAGACACGACGCTCACGCCGGGCTGCTGCTGCTGCTGCCGGCGGCGGCTTGGCTCCTCCTCTGCGCCCGACAAGGTGAGTCTGTCGCCGGCGTGCTGGTGGGTGGGGAGGAAAGTTTACGGTTGTCGGGTTGTCGGTGGCTAATTCCTGGGCTGCGGGCGGCAGGTGACCTGCTCAGGAAGCCTAATCCCGCTTGAGCCTTCACCTGCTGGAATGTGGGGAGGCTCCACCATGTGTTGGGACCAGCGGCATGGTTGGCACCGGGAGCACAACTCTGCTATTGTTTTAAATTACAATATCAACACAAATACATTTATTGTCCATAGCAACATTTTAAGTCAGTGTGTCAGCATCTCAAACTTTATTCACCTTTGACCTCACATGGATTTTCCATACATGCTAGAC
>NC_084584.2:16690000-16772500 GCF_033978685.3 Nerophis lumbriciformis | reverse complement strand
ATATTAGAGACAAAACTTGCAGGAGTTCAAAAGCAATTTTCAGACGTTAATGCAGATAAATGGAAGATGAGATATAATGCCTTTATGAATATCAATCATTATTCAGGATAATGCTTTTAATTTGTCATTAAAAAGAGTCACAATGCATGGTTTCCCCTTAATGTTTTGATAGTAGCGGTGCGCCACGGAAATATATTAGCCGCCCCACCTTAAAAATGATGTTATGTTTTCAACGTGAAAACAAAATAAAGTAATGTCATGTATTGTCGCGTCCAGAAGAAGACACACAAAGTCTGACGCTCTTTTTAACTTTTATTAGCAATTTTATGCTAACAACGAGCCCATTTTTAACAATTATTTCCTCTGTTTTACTCTGAGACACACAACACCATGGACATCTTTAACACCAGCAGGTAGTTACAGTATATATATATATATACATATATACATATACATACATACATACAGTATCTCTCTCTCTCTCTCTCTCTCTCTCTCTCTCTCTCTCTCTCTCTCTCTCTCTCTCTCTCTCTCTCTCTCTCTCTCTCTCTCTCTCTCTCTCTCTCTCTCTCTCTCTCTCTCTCTCTCTCTCTCTCTCTCTCTCTCTCTCTCTCTCTCTGTATGTGTGTGTATATTAGGGCTGCAACAACTAATCGATTAAAATCGATTATAATAATGGTTGGCAATTAATTTAGTCATCGATTCGTTGGATCTATGCGCATGCGCAGACGCTTTTTTTATTTATTTTTTTTAATTTTTTTTAATAAACCTTTATTTATAAACTGCAACATTTACAAGCAGCTGAGAAACAATAATCAAAATAAGTATGGTGCCAGTATGCTGTTTTTTTCCCAATAAAATACGGGAAAGGATAGAAATGTAGTTTGTCTCTTTTATCCGATTATTAATCGATTAATCGAACTAATAATCAACAGATTAATCGATTATCAAATTAGTTGTTAGTTGCAGCCCTAGTGTATATATATTATATATATATATATATATATATATATATATATATATATATATATATAATGTGTGTATGTATGTATATATATATATGTGTGTGTGTGTGTGTGTGTGTATAGATATATATGTGTATATATATATGTGTATATATGTATATATATGTGTGTGTATATGTATATATGTGTGTGTATATATATGTATGTATGTATATGTATATATGTATGTATATATATGAATATATGTATGTATATGTATGTATATATGTATGTATATACAGTATATATGTATATGTGTACATATGTATATATATATATATGTGTGTGTGTGTATATGTATATATATGTGTGTGTATATATATGTATGTATATGTATATATACATATGTATTTATACGTATATATATGTTTGTGTATATATACAGTATATGTATATATGTATATGTATGTATATATGTATATATATGTATGTATGTATATATGTATATATATGCATGTATGTATGTATATATGTATATATAATAATAAATGATAAATGGGTTGTACTTGTATAGCGCTTTTTCTACCTTCAAGGTACTCAAAGCGCTTTGACACTACTTCCACATTTACCCATTCACACACACATTCACACACTGATGGAGGGAGCTGCCATGCAAGGCGCTAACCAGCACCCATCAGGAGCAAGGGTGAAGTGTCTTGCTCAGGACACAACGGACATGACGAGGTTGGTACTAGGTGGGGATTGAACCAGGGACCATCGGGTCGCGCACGGCCATTCTTCCACTGCGCCACGCCGTCCCTATATATGTATATATGTATGTATATATGTACATATATGTATGTATATATGTGTGTATTAGAGATGCGCGGTTTGCGGACACAACCGCGGAGTCCGCGGATTATCCGCGGATCGGGCGGATGAAATTAAAAAAAATAAGATTTTATCCGCGCGCGTGTCGGGTCGGGCGGATTAATTAGATTTTTTTTTTTTTTTTTTTTTTGCGGGTGGCAGTTAAACCAATTCGGAAATATATATACATAGTTAAATGTTGTTACCCACATACGAAAAACGAGCAGGCACCTGCTGCATATGCCACAACAGAAGAAAAAAAAAGAAAAGAGATGGACACTTTTACGGAGCGGAGAAGGGACGCCTCGCCGGGGTCCGGGACCGAGGCCCCTTCCCCCGAGAGGGCCCCACCGGGAGCCGTAGCTGAGGCGATCCGCGAGAAGGGCCCGACGCACGTCCAGGGTCACTACCGCGCCCACCGCACCGACACCCCGCCTCGTCCGCCTTCGCCGCGGCCGGCGTCACGCGCAGCAGGTAAGCAGCTTACCTGCCCGCCACCCCCGTGGCCGGGGGCTCGTAACATGGGTCACTCCGCGCGCTCCGCCCGCGCAGCTTACCTGCCCGCCACCCCTGTTGCCGGGGGCGCGTAACAGGGGTCACTCCGCGCGCAGTGCGCTCACGAAAGGGGTGGGGCTCACCCTGGTTGATATAGAGAGCAGGACGGTGGCCATGGAAGTCGGAACCCGCTAAGGAGTGTGTAACAACCCACCTGCCGAATCAACTAGCCCTGAAAATGGATGGCGCTGGAGCGTGGGCCCATACCTGGCCGTCGCCGGCAGCGAGACGCGCTTGGAGGTGCGCTCAGCGCGGCTCCCATATGATTGCGCACTGGTGTGCGTCTGGGTCGTGACAGCGTGGCACGCGCAAGTCTGTGCTGCATTGGATCAGTCTCCTTTCTTTAACAGGCAAAAGCTTTATAACCTCACCATACCTGCCAACTTTTAAATCAGAAAAACCTAGTAGCCAGGGTCCAAGGGCCGCAGGCCCCGGTAGGTCCAGGACAAAGTCCTGGTGGAGGGTTCAGGGCTTCGCCCCCCGACGCAAAATGATTATTAGCATTCAGACAGGTTAAAATGTTGCTAAAACCATCACTTTTCTATCAGTCACAGTGACTTTTCAAAACAAAAATATTACAGCAAAAATCATATGGGTTGATTGACATGTTTATTCTGTAAGATAACTTCAATAGTTTGAAATTATTTTGACAGTTAATGCCAGTTATCCTGTCAACCTTTCACAAGACTTCAATTTGTTAATTGAAAGTATAAACAGCATAAACACTTTTTACAGTAAACAAATGGTAAAAAGTACTAAACAATTCCATAAAAAAAAAAATTGGTGTCATTAACTTTCTGTCCAAGCTTGTATAATCTACTGCCTTGTTCAATTGTAAAAAATATTCTGTGCCTAAAATTCACATTTCTATCACAATTATCATACTGTAAACATGGTAAGCTAACTTCATTAAAATTAATAGTCCTGTCAATAGCATGGAATTACAATTCAAATGTAGTTTTTTTGTAAGCCTTTCAAAAGAATTCAAAATATGAAAAATTAATGAAAATTAATTTAAGCCACCAGACACTTGAAAAGTGGCACATCACATCTCTAATGTAATCATTTGAACTTTTCAACAGAAATAGCACTGCAAAAATATTAAGGACATACTTCTGTATTTTGGTAGTTATGCTGTCAACATTTAACAAGATTTCTTCAACTTGGACTTGAAAGCATAAATAGTATAAACACTTTTAACAGTATGTCGTGCTGTGAAATACAGCCGACAGGATTGCGCACCAAACACGAAGCAAGGCCATGGTGCAGGAAAACAAAGGACTTCTTTCATTTAAGGTTTGTGATAAACCATCAAACTCATTCGTTAAAAGGACTCTATAGTAATATAAAGCGAATTTTTCTGGACATTATCATGCAAGAAAAGTTTATTTTTGGGATCGCGATCACCGCGTAATGATTTTTAAAGGTTGCATTACATTATTAACTGTCCCATGTGATCAGCCAGTGCGATTGGAAGTCCATGCTCAATTATTGCCTCCGTAAATAAAACTTCGGCATTTATCACATCCAAAGAATCTGTTTGGCGATGAAAAACGTTGAAAGTTTTCCACTTGTATCGCTAGCAACGGCATTAGACTTGTGTTTTTTTGTCCCAACGTGGTCTTTTACATCGCTAATTCCTCCGTGTCCGATCGAAAAATCTTGTCTGCACAAGGTGCAATTCGCGTAGTTTTCACCCTTTTTTTTAAATTTTTATTAATATTAGATATATAACAACGGGCGGATGGCGGGCGGGTGCAGTTCTGATCAAACGTTACATCGGGTGGATGGCGGATGGTTGACGACTTTCTGACGCGGTTGCGGATGAAATAAATTGCCTATCCGCGCATCTCTAGTGTGTGTGTATATATATATATATATATATATATATATATATATATATATATATATATATATAAATATGTATATATGTAAATATATATGTGTATATATATATATGTATGTATGCATATATATATGTGTATATGGATATATATGTGTATATATGCACAGTATATGTTTGTACATGTGTATATATATGTGTATATATGCACAGTATATGTATGTACTGTATATGTATGTATATATATATATATATATATATATATATATATATATATATATATATATATATATTAGGGCTGCAAATCTTTGGGTGTCCCACGATTCGATTAAATATCGATTCTTGGGGTCGCGATTCGATTCAAAATCGATTTTTTCCGATTCAACGCGATTCTCGATTCAAAAACGATATTTTCCCGATTCAAAAGGATTCTCTCTATTCAGTATATATATATATATATATATATATATATATATATATATATATATATATATATATATATATATATATATATATATATATATATATATATATATATATATGTGTGGGGGACGGCGTGGCGAAGTTGGGAGAGTGGCCGTGCCAGCAATCTGAGGGTTACTGGTTCAATCCCCACCTTCTACCATCCTCGTCACGTCCGTTGTGTCCTTGAGCAAGACACTTCACCCTTGCTCCTGATGGGACTGGTTAGCGCCGTGCATGGCAGCTCCCGCCATCAGTGTGTGAATGTGTGTGTGTGAATGTGGAAAATAGTGTCAAAGCGCTTTGAGTTCCTTAAAAAGGTAGAAAAGCTCTATACAAGTACGACCCATTTACCATTTACCATATATATATACTGTATGTATATGTATGTACAGTATTTATGTGTATGTATGAACAGTATGTATGTATGTATGTATATATATATGTATGTATATATATGCACACATACACACACAATGTTAGAGACATTGAGAAATTCAGTTCGGCGTCAGCGTTACCAGCATTTACACACAATTTCCCCAGATTTAAAGGCACATTTTCCATAGGCATTAACACAGATAAATGTAAGATGATAGATAATGCCTTATTAAATACCAATCATCAAAAATCTGGATAATGTCTTAATTTGTCATTAAAAGGAGTCACAAGGTTTAAAGCAACTATTGCACCAGCTGCCTTCTCTTAGCTCCTCAAATGGTTGATTTTTAAACATATTTTGACTATTTTAATATTTTCATGAATGTTTTTCGTCCTTGAAGCTCGTTGAAGGCTGTTGCTATCATCCTAATATAAAATACGTCAAGGTTCCATTTCTTTGTTTTGACGTCGGGATGCAACGATTAAAACATGTAAAATAATGGTTATCACTGTATTGTTGAATGTACTCCAAAAATATTTAAAACATTAACTTTTATTGTTTGTATATATACATTGACACACAATATACCTTCTAAGCAGAAAAAATATTAATGAATATTTTTCTGGCTTCCTGAGAGCCATATTGTTATTAGTTTATCTTCTTCCCTTTGGATCTGTAAAGGTTTTTAGTGTTTTTGTATGAAAAAGGCAAACTGGTTCCTGCTGTAAACACTTCCGAATATGTAAATTCATATTTACTGTATCACTCTGTTCTAAGAGAGCACAGCTTGCATTTTCAATGTGCACAATTTAGTATCTTAAATGCTCAGACAGTAATGTGTTTATCTAAGTTTAGTTTGGTCAATGTCATATTTTAATGGGGGGAAAGGCTGTCGTTTTAATGTTCGGTTCAGTTCAGTTTCAGTTTATTTGGAACATGCATACGATACAATGTAATGCATCACATATTTCCAGTTGTTTCATTGCAGCACGTCCGAAAAGGAGCAAGAAGAAGCTGAACTTATTTAATCCTACCCCTTTTCATACCATAGCAATGGTATCCCATTTCCTTGTTCTCTGTAACAGAACAGTGAATAAATGAATTATATACCATAGTAAGTAAACAAATATTAAATACATAAATAATCTTTATCCCATTCATCATAATTATTGTTCTGTGTACTTTGTGAACGCTTGTAGTTTGAACAATCTCTTAAACTGAATCATATTGGTGCTTTGTTTGATTTCTTTGGTTAATCCATTCCATAATTTAACTCCACATACGGATATGTTAAAGGTTTTAAGTGTTGTACAAGCATACAGATGTTTTAAATTAGATTTTCCTCTAAGGTTATATTTCTCCTTTTGTTGAGAATAATTGTTGTACATTCTTGGGTAGCAGGTTAAAGTTTGCTTTGTGCATCATTTTAGATGCTTGCAAATGCACCAAATCGTTGATTTTCAATATTTGGGAGTCAATAAATAAAGGATAAAAAATAAAAAGATCAATTAGAAAATTGATCTTTTTTCTAACACCGTTAAAGGCCTACTGAAACCCACTACTACCGACCACGCAGTCTGATAGTTTATATATCAATGATGAAATCTTAACATTGCAACACATGCCAATACGGCCGGGTTAGCTTACTAAAGTGCAATTTAAAATTTTGTGCAAAATATCCTGCTGAAAACGTCTCGGTATGATGACGTCCGCACGTGACGTCACGAATTGTGGAGGACATTTTGGGACAGCATGGTGGCCAGCTATTAAGTCGTCTGTTTTCATCGCAAAATTCCACAGTATTCTGGACATCTGTGTTGGTGAATATTTTGCAATTTGTTCAATGAACAATGGAGACAGCAAAGAAGAAAGCTGTAGGTGGGAAGCGGTGTATTGCGGCAGGTGTTGTGCCGGATAACGCACCCCCGCTGTAGAATGCACCCCTTGACTGGTGTGTCTTATAACACAGCCGGTGTTTCATTGTTTACATTCCCGGAAGATGACAGTCAAGCTTTACCATTGGCCTGTGGAGAACTGGGACAACAGAGACTCTTACCAGGAGGACTTTGAGTTGGATGCGCAAACGCGGTACCGGGAGTACGCATGCAGCTGCGGCTTCCAAACATTTGATCGCTTGCCCGTACATGCGTGCCGCTATGTGCGTGTCACGTACGTAACTTTGGGCACTTTGGGGAAATACATGTGCTGTATGAACTTTGGGGAGGTGAACGGTACTTTGGGCTGTGGGATTGAGTGTGTTGTGCAGGTGTTTGAGTTGTATTGGCGGGTTATATGGATGGGAGGGGGGAGGTGTTTGTTATGCGGGATTAATTTGTGGCATATTAAATATAAGCCTGGTTGTGTTGTGGCTAATAGAGTATATATATGTCTTGTGTTTATTTACTGTTTTAGTCATTCCCAGCTGAATATCAGGTCCCACCCGCCTCTCACAGCATCTTCCCTATCTGAATCGCTCCCACTGCCCTCTAGTCCTTCACTCTCACTTTCCTCATCCACGAATCTTTCATCCTCGCTCAAATTAATGGGGAAATCGTCGCTTTCTCGGTCCGAATCGCTCGCGCAGTTGGTGGCCATGATTGTTAACAATGTGCAGATGTGAGGAGCTCCACAACCGGTGACGTCTGGTACTTCCGGTACAGGCAAGGCTTTTTTATCAGCGACCAAAAGTTGCGAACTTAATCTTAGATGTTCTCTACTAAATCCTTTCAGCAAAAATATGGCAATATCGCAAAATGATCAAGTATGACACATAGAATGGACCTGCTATCCCCGTTTGAATAAGAAAATCGCATTTCAGTAGGCCTTTAATGAATGAAGTGCACATTTGTAGTTGTTTCCCCATATTTCTACACAATAACTCAGATATGGTAACAATAGCGAGCAGTAGAGAATATGAAGTAATTTTTGGTCTAGAACATGTTTTGCTTTATTCATTATTGATGTGTTTCTTGCTACTTTATGTTGTGTATTTTTTACATGAGATTTCCAGTTCTCAAACGTATCAATGTCTGACTTCGGTGATCTATATATACAACTGATCAGTACGTTTTTGCTTTTTTTCATGACATTTTTCAATGGTTATACATTCTACGATACTATCAATAGCTAGTGACATATTTTTTTACCACTTTATAGTTTAGGTTCTTCATTACATACACAGCTACTCCCCCTCCGTTCTTGTTGATTCTGTTGATATAATTTAGTTTATATCCCTCCGGGTCAAAATCCATTCCTTTTTTAGCATCCATCCATGTTTCTGAGATCGGAATCGTTTTATTGCCATTGTTTGAGAACGGGTTCACAAACTAGGAATTTTTCTTGGTGCAATCGTGCAACATAAAACACATATAACACAGATTTGGTAATAAAAAGAGCTGTGACTGAGCTGTAACTGAGCTATCAGATCTTGGTGTGTGATAGGATAGTGATAACTTTGAAGGGTCCTTTGAATTGTCCCAAAAAATGCTTCACATTGTTGTCGTTAGCATACAAACTTCTGCTGTTTAAATTAATATTCAACAGTTTGTCTATTTTAATGTTTAAGTTCTATTGTTCGTCTGTATAATAAAAACAATTATTCCTGGTGTGAAAGAAAAAAGAATCTGGATATATATCCTTATCTAATTCTGGACTTTTGTAATCTATGCTGCTGAAGGTTTTCAGTTCCATCAATCATTTGTGTTGCTATCTGAATGTCTATAATTGTAGATGAATGTGCACCTGAGTGAAAATCGTCTTGTTGGGTAATCCCTTGGAGCGTTGTAATTTTGTAGTTGAATGTCAATGTTTGTTTTCCGTCAGACTCCGTTATCGTTGTTGTTGTAGTGGCTGGGAGATCTGATATCCATCCAGATCCTTGATGTCATTGACAACTAGGACTCTTGCTTGTGGACCTCCATTCAGCCTTATGTAGATTTTGCAGTTGGTGCTCCCAAGTTCCCTGAATTTTCCCTCTTTCCTCAGGTCGCGTGCTTTCTTGGCGATTTCAGCATTGCGTTTAGGAGGTGCTCGTTCATGTACACATCTGTGCCCTTCAGCTTTTTTTCCCCTGTGTCAGCAATAGGAATGTCCCGATCAGATATTTGGATCGGATCGGCTGCCGATATTTGCCAAAAATTGCGTATCGGCAAGGCATGGGAAAATGCCGATCCAGATCCAGTTTTAAAAAAAAAACTCCGGTCTGTGTTTTCCAACGCACCGATTTAAATAATACATTCCACTTTTCTGCTGCTCCGTAATTTCCGTTCCGCATTTTCCAGCACACCTTCAACACATCCACAGGTCTGTGAATTCTCACGCAGATGCTTTTAGCTGCTGGCATTACACGACAGGCTCTTCTCACTCTTTCCTGTGTCTCCCTCTCACAGACAGCAAGTGCACCTTCTTACACACGTCACATACTGTCACGACATACGTCACATACTGTCACGTCGTACGTCACATACGTATACGTCCTCTCCCAGCAGAGAGGTAGCAGCATGGCTAACGTTAGCTGTGATGCTAGCGCGGCCGTGCGAGCAACGCTCCCTCTAAGGTGCTCGCCTGTGCAATTGCGCACTGTTTAAGCGTCCTCTGCGCATAGCAAATCTATGCCACGCACAAAATCAAATAAAAAAATAAGCACATAACAATTTTCGACACACGGACATGACAGAGAAAACAGTTTTCGTCATCATTGTTCAAATATTGTGACGTCTGTCGAGATGCTTATCTCCATTCGGGGCCACACGTCCACACCATCAAAATGCAGAGGCAAACATTTCCACATCAACACCGTATGAAAAAATTAGTGATTTTTTTAGCTGTGATTTCCTTCTCTGCATGAAAGTTTAAAAGTAGCATATATTAATGCAGTATGAAGAAGAATGTTTTAATGTAGACATGCAAGCCTTGAAAGAAAATTTTGAAAATCAAGACTACATTTCCTGCAAATGGGTGCATTTCTACCCTATATTTTAACTTTAGATTTATTCTCATATCAAACTCTTTTGGCTGTCTTTTTGACACTCTTATAAATAATGTAAATAATTCAATGTGATTATCTTGTGTGATGACTGTATTATGATGATAGTATATATCTGATAGTATATATCTGTATCATGAATCAATTTAAGTGGACCCCGACTTAAACAAGTTGAAAAACTTATTCGGGTGTTACCATTTAGTGGTCAATTGTACGGAATATGTACTGTACTGTACAACCTACTAATAAAAGTCTCAATCAATCAATCAAAACACATAGAATCATCATACTGCTGTGATTATATGCATCAAGTGTTCATTCAAGGCTAAGGCAAAATATCGAGATATATATTGTGTATCGCAATATGGCCTTAAAATATCGCAATATTAAAAAAAGGCCATATCGCCCAGCCCTAGTTCAATGATGCCATTTCTGTTTGTCATGTATAATTTTGTCTATTTTGTGTTTATCCTTGAATAAACAGGTCAGTTTCTTGTTACCAACCATTGTGTATTATTCAAACTCCCCTAATTCAGCTGGCTAGTTGTTATCAAGAGTACTAAAACCCTTTTCAACATGATTCTGACAACTAAGTAGGCTAAATAACTTTAAACTTTAATACATGCTCGGATAGGCCAGTATCGGTCAGTATCGGTATCGGTCAGTATCGGATCGGAAATGCAAAAACAATATCGGTATCGGATCGGAAGTGCAAAAACCTGGATCGGGACATCCCTAGTCAGCAATGCCATTTTGGATTTCCTGTTGGCGAGCTTAACGATGGTGACTGCCGTGGTGTTGTCGCCTCTTCTGTTCAGTGGAACTCACGCATCAATGGTTTTAATATGGACATCAATTCCATTTTGGTTGCAGAAAGTTGACCACTTGTTGCTCTGTTGAAGCAGCGTCCATGTTATCTGGTTCTCGTCTGTTGTCAACTGCTCTTGCATAGGATCGAGGATTGATGCGTAGCCCTGCAATGATGATGTCATTCTGTCTTGTAAACGGATCCATTTCCTCTTTGAAGTTTTCCAAAACAGTGATATTCCCCAGATTGGTGACATATTGTTGTCTGGCATTGGGCTGTTGTCTCAATGCAGCCATCTTTTCCCTGAAGTTCTTCAAAACAGTGTTATTGTGTTGCAACTGTTGGTGCACTGCTGCTATCTCCATTTTAATGGTCTCCACAACACTGCTATTATACCTTGCTCTTATAGGAAATTAGTATCAAGGGTGCATAAGTTTATCATAGTGTTTGTCAATCATGGATTTTCGATCATTTCAAATAAAAACTATAGTACATTTACCTACCGCGCGGTTTATCATTAATACCGTTAAAATCAATTCTTTACACATATTGATATTTCACTGGAGAGTCCATGGAGGGACAACTTTAGACATCGCTCATAGGCTTTAAAAAGTGTTTTCATTGATGAAAAAATGAAAAGCCTTTTATAAGTCTTATAATGAAGGCAACACATGATGTAAGTGTCTATATTAGCTATGATAGCCTACTATCAAAATGACTGTGTGTCATAGGCTCATGTAAATCTTTGTTGACAGAAATGTTGACATGTAATATTTATTTATTTATTTATTTTTACAATATTAGAAAACGTTAGTAAAACAGAGGCTTCTCCAAGGGTGAGATAACTCCTGGAAATTACTGGCTTAGAATGGCCAAAGGTATGGATGTGTGTGTCCAAGTTAAAGGAAACAGCAGGCTGTCTTCTTCTAATGGATTTATTACAATCTTTGCAAGCTGGATAACGTTTGCTGTGGTCTGGAACAACATGGCACACAAACAACTATCAGAAATGCAGCCAATATTACATAAAGATAATGTGTCATGAGACACAAGTAAAGGAGATTAAATGAACTCAAATATACCTACAAACTAGGCATAATGATGCAATATGTACATACAGCTAGCCTAAATAACATGTTACCATCGATTCGCTTGCAGTCATGCACTGACCAAATATGCCTGATTAGCACTCCAACAAGTCAAAAACATCAACAAAGATTCAAGATGCTTTATTATTGTCTATTCTTTAACATGTACAAGACACATAAGAACTGAAATTTCATTTTTGGCACAGTCCCACTAAGAGCAGACATACGTTACAAGGGGACAAGACGGGACCGCTGACCAGTCAGCCACTTACAGCGCTCCTTAAAAAAGGTGGGAGAAAGGTGACATTGGGAAAGGGGGAAGAGTAAAAGAAGTATCAGTCTAAGGCTAGACCCTCGGGAGGGGTCCAGATTGAGTCCAAGGAAAAAACCTCACATAGCATAGCACACATAAACATGATACATGTAATCACAACAACTCGCAACAAAGGGGGGGTATTTGGGGCCCCAAAGGCCGGCTGCCGCTATAAAGAGCTACTCAGCCGTCCAAGACCCCGAAGAGGAATTAAGCAGTGGTGAAAGCGTTGATTGGGGGAGGGGCGGGTGCGTGCATGTATGCCCAATTAACTTGGGTGAGATGTTGAAATGTTTTTGTGGACTGGGGCCGATCTCAAAGTTCGACACCAGGTGTTATTGGAAAAAAAGGAAGGTCAAAAGCGTCCTCGGGGGAGCTTTTCAGAACAGCCTGTTCCTAGCGTCAAGGCCATTAAAATCGTAGATTAAGATGTTGTTTTCTTCGAGCAGTCAAAACCATGACATTCCTGCTCTGTGTCCGTGCTGGATCTCTCAAATTCAATTTAATTCTTCCTTCTCAGCAAGCTTCTCCATGATTAGATCCATTTTGCGATTCAGATCAGAAATCGCCACAGCCCGATCCAATCCTTCCATTGCGATGAACAGCCGTTGGGCTCCTTGAGTGGCTGCCATCGTCTTCCGAATTTGACGATACACCAGAGCAATGCCCAGCCCAATCAGCAGGTGCCCCGCGATCACGGTTCCAAATAGGTAGATGTCGTCCACGTCCTCGATGGAAAGGACTGAGAGGCACATGATTCTCCATTCATCCCAGGAGTCTCTCACGTACCCCGCAGCATCAGGGCAGCCAGGCTCCCCCGAACCTCTTTTCCTTGTCGAAAAGACTTTGTCAATTGCGTCGAGAGTCCATCTGATCATATCCATGTTTGATGTTTAGATTTGAGGACAGCGCAAAGCTCACCTTTGTAAAATGTTTGGGGGACAAAATGAGACAAAGAAAGGGTGGCTTAAAATGCGTCTTTCTGCGTCGGAGAAAGTTGTACATGTAAACAAACTGTTGTGTCACAGGCCACACAACTACGGTGAGTATGAGGACCGCTGAAATTAGTAGGACAAGACGGTGCTCACCAAATACTCTCAAATACTCTCATCAGTGAAGCATGAACACAAACATATAAACGGTGGGCTTTCTGACAATTAGGAAGGTTTGTGTCATGTTTGTACTCATACAGAAACCATAATAAAAAATTCCACCCATCTTTTTCCATTTTCATAAATTTTTGAGAGTTGCCGACCCCCGTGCTAGGGGGTGCTAACGTGCGTAGGTGTGCTAACGTCTCCCGGTGTGCTGTTATGTGTAAACAAGCGCTAGCATGTTCAGGTTTGCTGTTATGTGCCAATAGGTACTACTCGTAAGGATTCTGCGTTCGTCACTCCAAGCAACGTTTGTAAGATTTACAATGTAACTAAAACAATTGTTACTCACCAAACTGTCACATGTTTGATAGGAGTGTTGTCAGTCAAGCTTTACCATTGGCCTGTGGAGAACTGGGACAACAGAGACTCTTACCAGGAGGACTTTGAGTTGGATGCGCAAACGCGGTACCGGGAGTACGCATGCAGCTGCGGCTTCCAAACATTTGATCGCTTGCCCGTACATGCGTGCCGCTATGTGCGTGTCACGTACGTAACTTTGGGCACTTTGGGGAAATACATGTGCTGTATGAACTTTGGGGAGGTGAACGGTACTTTGGGCTGTGGGATTGAGTGTGTTGTGCAGGTGTTTGAGTTGTATCGGCGGGTTATATGGACGGGAGGGTGGAGGTGTTTGTTATGCGGGATTAATTTGTGGCATATTAAATGTAAGCCTGGTTGTGTTGTGGCTAATAGAATATATATATGTCTTGTGTTTATTTACTGTTTTAGTCATTCCCAGCTGAATATCAGGTCCCACCAACTTCATAGCATCTTCCCTATCTGAATCGCTCACACTGCCCTCTAGTCCTTCACTCTCACTTTCCTCATCCACGAATCTTTCATCCTCGCTCAAATTAATGGGGAAATCGTCGCTTTCTCGGTCTGAATCGCTCTCGTTGCCGGTGGCCATGATTGTAAACAATGTGCGGATGTGAGGAGCTCCACAACCTGTGACGTCATGCGCATATTGTCTGCTACTTCCGGTACAGGCAAGGCTTTTTTATCAGCGACCAAAAGTTGCAAACTTTATCGTCGATGTTCTCTACTAAATCCTACCAGCAAAAATATGGCAATATCGCGAAATGATCAAGTATGACACATAGAATGGACCTGCTATCCCCGTTTAAATAAGAAAATCGCATTTCAGTAGGCCTTTAACTTCCAATGGCATTCTTTTCGTATTGTTTCAGTTTCGTAAATTCACCAAGACGTCACCGTGGAGTTATTGAGTCTGTTTAGCTGATTGGAGAGCTAGCTTTTGCAGCTAGTGGGTCCATGGCGACGACTTCTGTTTTGTTTGATCAGCCGTTTTACTGCCGTGTTACGGGCACCGTTAGGAAACAATTAAATTGTGTAAATAAACGTTTACAAAATGTTTCCTACCGGTATGCAGTATACCTGCGGATGTTTGTACGGTGCGGCCAAAATATGGAAAAATATTTTTTCTTTCTAAAATTCAGTGGGTGTGGCTTATAACCCGACGTGTTCTGTAGTTCGGAAAATATGGTAAATAAATGCACAGAAAAAAATTAGTCATGCAAATATTTTAATCATGAATGAGGAGCCGCCCACCTCCCTTGGCAAGCGTGTGTTGCGCGAGACAATTAAAACCACAAACAGGAAGTTGTCTAGTGAAGTGAAGTATGTTTATATAGCGCTTTTCTCTACTAAGAGGCGTCGGGTCGCCACGGCGGCCTACTTGAAGGCCGCGAATCCCAAATTGGAGTTATCCGTGTCATCCTTTTCTTGTTGTTTTGGAATGCGTACAGATAGAAAGTTTAGCAATGATAATCAAGTGGCTTGGCTCCGCCCCCTTAAAGGTGTGACCTCCTGCTGAAATGTCAAGGCTGATGAGTTTGGTGCTGATTAGCTTATCAGCGGGAGAGCAGGCGCTGATGATTATCGCCTTTAGAGCGGCGCAGTCTGATTATACACAGCTTTTATTAATGACTCATCTTCTGTCGCCGGTTTGCCACGCAGACGCCGGGGGGGCGAGCGCGGCGGCGTCTCGGCCTGGATTGCGAGCGAGAGCGATTTTATTGGAAGGAAAGGTCAGCTGTAAGTTTGGCGAATGTAATTATTTGATCAGCCATTAGCGCGCGCTCACGCTGCAGGCGCACACGCGGTCGTTCCACTTTCGCTTTCTCCCCGCTCATTCCGTCACGCAAACAAGCGGGCCGCAGGATGACAACAATCAGCGCTGTGTTTAAGTCCTGCTTGGACCTGGCTGACCCAGACTGAAAGCCATTTACAGAATCAGAAGAAAACCTTTTTTTCCCCTCCAAAAAAGTCGTTCTTTGGTGTAAAAGGTCCTCAGCCCTTTGTGGCTCATGGCAGATTGAATAAATGTCAAGGGCCGAGCCTTGGGAGAAGGTGTGTGTGTGTGTGTGTGTGTGTGTGTGTGTGTGTGTGTGTGTGTGTGTGTGTGTGTGTGTGTGTGTGTGTGTGTGTGTGTGTGTGTGTGTGTGTGTGTGTGTGTGTGTGTGTGTGTGTGTGTGTGTGTGTGTGTGTGTGTGTGTGTGTGTGTGTGTGTGTGTGTGTGTGTGTGTGTGTGTGTGTGTGTGTGTGTGTGTGTGTGTGTGTGTGTGTGTGTGTGTGTGTGTGTGTGTGTGTGTGTGTGTGTGTGTGTGTGTGTGTGTGTGTGTGTGTGTGTGTGTGTGTGTGTGTGTGTGTGTGTGTGTGTGTGTGTGTGTGTGTGTGTGTGTGTGTGTGTGTGTGTGTGTGTGTGTGTGTGTGTGTGTGTGTGTGTGTGTGTGTGTGTGTGTGTGTGTGTGTGTGTGTGTGTGTGTGTGTGTGTGTGTGTGTGTGTGTGTGTGTGTGTGTGTGTGTGTGTGTGTGTGTGTGTGTGTGCATTTTCACACACAATAAAGACAGTCATTGTGGACACTTGAAAGCTCTGAAAGCCAAGTTGATGTCCAAGTTCTTAACGTCTTACACAATTCTTCTTCTTCTTCTTTTTTCTTTGTACTCGATCTTGTTTTTGCTTGTTGTTCTTATTCTTCTTTCTTGTTCTTCTTATTTTTAATGTTGTTCTTTTTGATTTCTTTTTGTCCTTTTTGTTCTTGTTTTTTTCTTCTTGTTGTTTTTCTTGTTTCTAGTTCTTCTTTTTGTTCTTGTTCTTCTACTTAATATTCTTCTTGTTTGTCTTCTTGATGTTCTTCTTCTTGTTGTTGTTCTTCTTCTTCTTCTTCTTGTTCTTGTGCTTTTTCTTGTGCTTCTTGATTTTTTTCTTCTTCTTGTTTTTCTTCTTCTTCTTCTTCTTCTTCTTCTTCTTCTTCTTCTTCTTCTTTTTTTCTTGTTTTTCTACTTAATCTTCTTCTTGCTTGTTCCTGTTCTTCTTCTTCTTGTCCTTCTTCTTCTTCTTCTTCTTGTGCTTGTTATTGTTTTTGTTCTTTTTCTTTTTTTTTGTTCTTGCTCTCATTCTTCTTGTTGTTCTTGTCCTTCTTCTTCTTCTTCTTCTTGTGCTTGTTATTGTTCTTGTTCTTCTTGTTGTTCTTGTGCTTGTTCTTGTTCTTGTTTTTGTTCTTGTTATTCTACTTAATCTTCTTCTTGCTTGTTCCTGTTCTTGTTCTGGTTCTTCTTCTTCTTGTCCTTCTTCTTCTATTTGTGCTTGTTATTGTTTTTGTTATTTTTCTTGTTCTTGTTCTTCTTGTTGTTCTTGTCCTTCTTCTTCTTCTTCTTCTTGTGCTTGTTATTGTTCTTGTTCTTCTTGTTGTTCTTGTGCTTGTTCTTGTTCTTCTTTTTGTTCTTGTTTTTCTACTTAATCTTCTTCTTCCTTGTTCCTTTTCTTGTTCTGGTTCTTCTTCTTCTTGTCCTTCTTCTGATTCTTGTGCTTGTTATTGTTTTTGTTTTTGTTCTTTTTCTTGTTCTTCTTGTTGTTCTTGTCCTTCCTCTTCTTGTGCTTGTTCTTGTGCTTGTTCTAGTTCTTCTTGTTGTTCTTCTTGTTCTTGTCCTTCTTCTTCTTATTGTGCTTGTTATTGTTCTTGTTCTTCTTTTTGTTCTTGTTCTTGTTCTTCCTGTTGTTCTTGTTCTTGTTCTTCCTCTTGTTGTTCTTGTTCTTCTTCCTCTTGTTCTTCCTCTTGTTCTTCTTTGTTCTTCTTCTTGTTCTTTTTCTTCCTCTTGTTCTTCTTTGTTCTTCTTCTTGTTCTTCTTCTTGTGCTTCTTGATTTTTTTCTTCTTCTTGTTGTTTTTCTTGCTCTTCTTCTTGTTTCTCGTTTCATGTTTTTTTCTTGTTTTTCTACTTAATCTTCTTCTTGCTTGTTCCTGTTCTTGTTTTTCTTCTTGTTCTTTTTGTTCTTGTTCTTGTTCTTCTTCTGTTGAGATGCGAGGTGTCGTTTCCATAATTCCATCTTCCTCAGTTTGAACTTTAGCTTTACCACCATTGGTTACAGACAAGACTCTCTGGACAACAATGTCCAACTGGTAAAAAGCTGTATTTTTATTATACAGGTGAAACTCCAAAAAATTGAACATTGTGAAAAAAATCAATTTGTGTCTGCAGTTCAGGTTCAAATATGAAACTAAAATGTGATATGAAGTCATTACATGCAAAGTGAAGAATGCCAAGCTTTTATTTGGTAGAATTTTGATGATCATGGTTTGCAGTTTTCAGTTTGAGGTTTTTTTATAAGCTTTAAGCCATAATTTTAGAAATCATATCAAAATACGGTTTGATCCATCTTGAGTTGCTTGTAATGTGCCTATGTCCTATATTAGTTTCACTTTGTAAATCTAATTGCTCAATTCAATAAACCTTTGTACGATATTCACAATTTTTGGAGTTTTACCTGTAATGTAAATGATCACAATAACATAATGTAAAAAACTAAAACCAGTACATTAAAAAAAACATAAGTACGTATGCATTGCAATAAGAAATGGTTCACAAACAAAATGAGAATAAATAAAATAAGACTAACATATAAAACTACAAATAATAAGGGATAATTAGCATTGATGTATCTGTTATGTATTTAATGTATAGTTTGCAGATTTTAACTGCCTTTTGGTTTGTGTTGAATTTTCTAAAAGTCTTATTTTAGTTTGTTATCGTAACAATGGGGGTCTGGTTGGTTTTGTTACGATTAAGTTATGTGCTTGTGGTATTTGGCCAGAGTTATAATAGTTAGAACAAGAAGACAAAGATCTCTGAATGTGGACTAGCGAGAAACGTCTCAATTCACACACTTACGTCTTTTGGAAGTCGCACTCAAAATGGTGAGTGCACTTTGCTGGACACTTGTCGCCCTCGATAGTCGCCATCTTGGCTACCTAACCCAGTGTTTTTCAATCACTGTGCCGCGGTGTGCCGTGAGATACAGTCTGGTGTGCCGTGAGAGATGATCTAATTTTACCTATTTGGGTTAAAAATATTTTTTGCAAACCAGTAATTATAGTCTGCAAGTGATGTGTTGTTGTTGAGTGTCGGTGCTGCCAAGAGCTCGGCAGAGTAACCGTGTAATACTCTTCCATATCAGTAGGTGGCAGCCGGTAGCTAATTGCTTTGTAGTTGTCGGAAACAGTGGGAGGCAGTGTGCAGGTTAAATTGAGTCTAATGCTTAAACCAAAAATAAACAAAAGGCGAGTGCCCCTAAGAAAAGTAATTGAAGCTTAGGGAAGGCTATGTAGAACGAAACTAAAACTGATCTGGCTACAAAGTCAACAAAAACAGAATGCTGGACGACAGCAAAGACTTACTGTGGAGCAAAGACGGCGTCCACAAAGTACATCCGAACATGACATGACAATCAACAATGTCCTCACAAAGAAGGATAAAAATAACTGAAATCTTCTTGATTGCTAAAACAAAGTAGATGCGGGAAATATCGCTCAAAGGAAGACTTGAAACTGCTACAGGGAAATACCAAAAAAAGAGAAAAATCCATTAAAATAGAAGCGCAAGACAAGAACTAAAACACTACACACAGGAAAACAGCAATAAACTCCAAATAAGTCAGGGTGTGATGTGACAGGTGGTGACAGTACACCTACTTTGAGACAAGAGCTATAGTGATGCATGCTTGGTTATGGTTTGAATTCATTTCCAACAATTGCGACGACTTTTTACTGTCAACCGAGTTTTGTTTTTTAATGATGTCTGCTGGTGGTGTGCTTCCGGATTTTTTCAACGCCAAAAATGTGCCTCGGCTCAAAAAAGGGTGAAAAACACTGACCTAACCTATGTAATTGTCATAATGAGGACAGTCATTTATTTATGGCAGCAATACACTGTCAATTATTATTATTATTAGCCTTTATTTAACCAGGTAAAATCCCATTGAGATCAAAGATCTCTTTTCCAAGGTAGACCTGGCCAAGAGGCCAGCAGCAAGGTTACATTAAAAACAGTAAACAAATACATAAAACATCACATTTACAACATTAAAACTTGCTCACATGACACATGTGCATACAGACAAGGTAGACTGCAGTCCTTTCACAGAAGCTTTAAACTCATTCAACGTAACTAGGGTTTGAAGTTTAATATTCGATTGTAGGTTATTCCAAGCCTTCGGTGCTGAAAAACTAAATGCTTTCTTGCCTAGTTCAGTTCTTACTTTGGGGACGACAAATTGCAGAACATTCATTGAACGAAGATTGTGACTTCCTTGTTTCTTTGTTAAAAGACAAGACAGATAAGATGGAGTGATACCCAGAATGGTTTTGTAGATGAAAACATACCAATGATTGAGGCGACGAGCACATAAAGATGTCCAGTCAAAATGTGCACTAGGGATGTCCCGATCCGATATTTGGATCGGATCGGCCGCCGATATTTGCCAAAAAATGCGTATCGGCAAGGCATGGGAAAATGCCGATCCAGATCCAGTTTAAAAATAAACTCCGGTCCGTGTTTTCCAACGCACCTATTTAAATAATACATTCCACTTTTCTGCTGCTCCGTAATTTCCGTTCCGCATTTTCCAGCACACCTTCAACACATCCACAGGTCTGTGGAATCTCACGCAGTTGCTTTTAGCTGCTGGCATTACACGACAGGCTCTTCTCACTCTTTCCTGTGTCTCCCTCTCACAGACAGCGAGCGCACCTTCTTACACACGTCACATACTGTCACGTCATACGTCACATACGTATACGTCCTCTCCCAGCAGAGAGGTAGCAGCATGGCTAACGTTAGCTGTGATGCTAGCGCAGCCGCTAAGGTGCGCGCCTGCTCAAACGTCCTCTGCGCACGGCAAATCTATGCCACGCACAAAATCAAATAAAAAAATAAGCGCATAACAATTTTCGACACACGGTCACGACAGAGAAAACCGTTTTCGTCATCATTGTTCAAATATTGTAACGTCTGTCGAGACGCTTATCTCCATTCGGTGCCACACGTCCACACCATCAAAATGCTGAGGCAAAAATTTCCAGATCAACACCGTCTGAAAAAATTAGTGATCTATTTAGTTGTGATTTCCTTCTATGCATGAAAGTTTAAAAGTAGCATATATTAATGCAGTATGAAGAAAAATGTTTTAATGTGGACATGCAAGCCTTGAAAGAAAATTTTGAAAATCAAGACTACATTTCCTGCAAATGGGTGCATTTCTACCCTATATTTTAACTTTAGATTTATTCTCATATCAAACTCTTTTGGCTGTCTTTTTGACACTCTTATAAATAATGTAAATAATTCAATGTGATTATCTTGTGTGATGACTGTATTATGATGATAGTATATATCTGATAGTATATATCTGTATCATGAATCAATTTAAGTGGACCCCGACTTAAACAAGTTGAAAAACTTATTCGGGTGTTACCATTTAGTGGTCAATTGTACGGAATATGTACTGTACTGTACAACCTACTAATAAAAGTCTCAATCAATCAAAACACATAGAATCATCATACTGCTGTGGTTATATGCATCAAGTGTTCATTCAAGGCTAAGGCAAAATATCGAGATATATATTGTGTATCGCAATATGGCCTTAAAATATCGCAATATTAAAAAAAGGCCATATCGCCCAGCCCTAGTTCAATGATGCCATTTCTGTTTGTCATGTATACTTTTGTCTATTTTGTGTTTATCCTTGAATAAACAGGTCAGTTTCTTGTTACCAACCATTGTGTATTATTCAAACTCCCCTAATTCAGCTGGCTAGTTGTTATCAAGAGTACTAAAACCCTTTTCAACATGATTCTGACAACTAATTAGGCTAAATAACTTTAAACTTTAATACATGCTCGGATAGGCCAGTATCGGTCAGTATCGGTATCGGTCAGTATCGGTATCGGATCGGAAGTGCAAAAACAATATCGGTATCGGATCGGAAGTGCAAAAACCTGGATCGGGACATCCCTAATGTGCACACTTAGAAATTAAGTGCACACAGTATACTTATCAGCCCGGAACGGCCACATTTGGACCGCCACAATAACTCTGGTGCGACATGTTAGCCCTTGCTTATAAACACATTATAATGGGACTGCCTTTGAATGTAGCCTGTCGTTTGCATCATAACTTAACACACCTGGTCTTCCAGAGAATAAGAAGACCTGGCAGAACAGTCGTCATGCTTGGTATAACCCTGCCTTGCCCCCCCAACCGCACCCAACAACCCCGCCACCGCCGTCGCAGTGAGAGAGGAAGTTTCTTCTCTCAAATGCAAGCGTCAGACTTGCACGCCGTTGCGTCACGTTGTTTGTCTTTTCTCACGCTCGGCGCCGGGGTCGTTTATCGATCCGAAGCGTAATCACCGCCGCACTTTGCATTCGTCCCGCCTCCCTCCCGTCGCATGTTTGGACAGTGTGGCAGGTGGCGCGTTTTAGAAAACGGTCGTCATGGATACGGCCGAGGAGACCGTCTTTCGTCTCTCTCTCTGTGTGTGTGTGTGTGTGTGTGTGTGTGTGTGTGTGTGTGTGTGTGTGTGTGTGTGTGTGTGTGTGTGTGTGTGTGTGTGTGTGTGTGTGTGTTTTAATTTTTTATTTTTTTTACTGAGGATGCTCAGAGAGGCGTCAAGGTGTCGGGAAGGGGTTGTGCCGGCGTGGGAGACTCCCGGAGTGCGTGGAAGCAGTTCTGGATTCTTCTGCAGGTCTGCACTCGCTCCAGCTTCTCGTTTCGCCAGCAGGTGAGCGCGGAGGAGGTTTAAGCACAGACGCCATATAACGCCTTGCCAAGGACGGCCCGATTTGAAGGCTCCTCCCATTTTCCTCCGACGCTCGCCATGCTCAGTCCAGAGAGCATAATGGTATCAAGTCGCGTGAAATAACGTTGGTAATGATAGCACAAACATGGCCGCCTACCCTATCCCCCGACACCCTATGGAGCTCCACTTGACAACTTCAAAGTCCTCCTCTTCTGCATTCTTGTGCTCGCGACTCCTCTTCCAGCCACCCTGGCACAGTCCCCAGTGGGGGGCCCTTTAGTTGGAGCAGCTTTTTGGTTGGTGGTGTTAGAAAGCCTGCCAGTGCACCCCTCTACACACACACACACACACACACACACACACACACACACACACACACACACACACACACACACACACACACACTTCTTCTCAGCCTCATTGTTTGGACAGCAATGGAGCGAGCGTCGAATTCATAAGTGGGACAATGTTTAGACAAGTCCACCCCGTCTGCACCGATCCAACCCGGTCCACTTGAGCCATATTTCCACGTAGCTGTTTTTGTTTTGGAACATTTTGCCCACTTCCTGTAGGCCGCACACACATAAGGATGAGTCGGGAAGAGCCACTTTGAGGCATTTTGTACATTATAAACCAGTGCTTCCCAAAAAATATCCCGTTTCTCAGCTGTGTCTGTATAGGCCCCAGTGGTACTCGATTGTAATACACTTTTCCACCACTTGTGGCAGTAATGACAATATGAAACAAACAGAAGTCTTTCGCAAAAGTCATAGAGAAGTTTAAGTACAAAAATTATGACCCAAGTGGTGAAGCTGTTTTTTCTTTTTCACCCAACTTTATTGACAGTTTATTTAAGAAAAATATATATTATTATTTATTATTAATGGAGTTAGAATTTCTTCATTTTTTTTGCAATGGTTTTTCCCTTTTTTTTTGCAGTGTATTCTATTAGTCTTTATATTTAGGTTTATCCTGTTAAACTCCAAATAGGTAAGATGTAGTTATTAACAAAGATGTCCGATAATGGCTTTTTTTGCCGATATTCCGATATTGTCCAACTCTTTTTTTTAATTACCGATTCCGATATCAACCGATACCGATATATACAGTCGTGGAATGAACACATTATTATGCCTAATTTTGTTGTGATGCCCCGCTGGATGCATTAAACAATGCAACAAGGTTTTCCAAAATAAATCAACTCAAGTTATGGGAAAAAATGCCAACATGACACTGCCATATTTATTATTGAAGTCACATAGTGCATTATTTTTTTTAACATGCCTCAAAACAGCAGCTTTGGAATCTGGGACATGCTCTCCCTGAGAGAGCATGAGGAGGTTGAGGTGGGGTGGGAGGTAGCGGGGGGTGTATATTGTAGCGTCCCGGAAGAGTTAGTGCTGCAAGGGGTTCTGGGTATTTGTTCTGTTGTGTTTATGTTGTGTTACGGTGCGGATGTTCTCCCGAAATGTGTTTGTCATTCTTGTTTGGTGTGGGTTCACGGTGTGGCGCATATTTGTAACAGTGCTAAAGTTGTTTATACGGCCACCCTCAGTGTGACCTGTATGGCTGTTGACCAAGTATGCTTTGCATTCACTTGTATGTGTGAAAAGCCGTAGATATTATGTGATTGGGCCGGCACGCAAAGGCAGTGCCTTTAAGGTTTATTGGCGCTCTGTACTTCTCCCTACGTCCGTGTACCACACCGTACGGAGGCGTTTTAAAAAGTCATAAATTGTACTTTTTGAAAACGATACCGATAATTTACGATATTACATTTTAAAGCATTTATCGACAGTCCGGTATTATCGGACATCTCTCGTGATTAAACATGATTAAAATCAAGAGTAAGATTACTAATATTATACATATATATATATTATAATTAATAACATTAACATATATACCGAGTGCAGCTGGGTATCCAGGCTCCAGCAACACCCGTGACCTCGAAAGGGGCAAGCGGTAGAAAATGGATGGAGATATTTGTGTGTGTGTGTGTGTGTGTATGTGTATATATATATATATATATATATATATATATATATATATATATGTATATATATATATGTATATATATATATATTTGTGTATATATATATATATATATATATATATATATATATATATATATATATATATATATATATATATATATATATATATATATTTGTGTATATATATATATATATATATATATGTATATGTATATATATGTATATGTATATACAGTATATGTATATATATTAGTGTTATATATTATAATATAAATATTTGAGACTGCCCGCGCCCCTCTGTAGTGGAAAAGTTGGGCCCCGTGGTTAAAAAAGCTCTGTTATATCAATCCAATCCAATCCACTTTATTTATATAGCACATTTAAACAACAAAATGTTTCCAAAGTGCTGCACAACAATATTAAAAACGATAGTAAAATATTATCCTTAGCTCCACCAATGACTGAATATAATATTATATTATTGCTATGTTATTATTAATATTAATTATAATTAGGAATGTGCTGATCGATCAGTATCGGATGATTGTCGTGAAAAAGTACGTCATCGCCATTGCTGATGAATGATTTTTATTGCCGATCACAAACGCCGATCCGCTCTGGCTGACTGGTAAGAACAATAAACTGCATTTCCTACAAGTAGGGATGTCTGATAATGGCTTTTTGCCGATATCCGATATTTCGATATTGTCCAACTCTTTAATTACGATACCGATATCAACCGATACCGATATATACAGTCGTGGAATTAACACATTATTATGCCTAATTTGGACAACCAGGTATGGTGAAGATAAGGTACTTTTAAAAATTTTTTATAAAATAAAATAAGTTAAATAAAAACATTTTCTTGGATAAAAAAGAAAGTAAAACAATATAAAAACAGTTACATTGAAACTAGTAATTAATGAAAATGAGTAAAATTAACTGTTAAAGGTTAGTACTATTAGTGGACCAGCAGCATGCACAATCATGTGTGCTTACGGACTGTATCCCTTGCAGACTTTATTGATATATATTGATATATAATGTAGGAACCAGAATATTAATAACAGAAAGAAACAACCGTTTTGTGTGAATGAGTATAGTAAATGGGGGAGGGAGTTTTTTGTGGGTTGGTGCACTAATTGTAAGTCTTGTGTTTTTTATGTTGATTTAATAAAAAAACCAAAACAAAAAAAAACAAAAAACCATACCGATAATAAAAAAAAAACGATACAGATAATTTCCGATATTACATTTTAACGCATTTATCGGCCGATAATATCGGCAGGCCGATATTATCGGACATCTCTACCTACAAGTATTATTATCACAGGAGGAGGAGGCTAAACATGTTACAGGCCGTGTGCAAACCAGGAGCAGCCATGCTAATAGCTAAGCTAGCTGCTAAAGCTAGCTTGAAACAAGAGCGGAAATAAGTGCTGAGTAAAGTTTTAGAATTGCAGATTGAAGCAGAAAGTAAGCAGACATTAACGGGAAATTAACGGGTAGATTAATAAGAGCTAAAGAGAGGATAATATAACAACTACAATTTTTGGTCTGTCAACATCATATATGGAGGGTGGATCGATCCATATTTCGGTGGTGTTGATACCAAGGCTCGTTTGTATCAATATATGATCGATACCAGAGGGATTATGTCAATGTTTTTATTTTCTCAAATTATTGTGTTGATGTTTTCGTTAATGTTTGCAAATCCAGCAAATAATTCCCTAGACCCAGACGGACATTGAAGGCAAAAATCTAAGTTCAGTTGGACCCCAAGAGGGACAAGCGGTAGAAAATGGTTAGATGGATGGATATTGTATACTGTTGACTTTGTTTTGCTAAAACAATTGTGTGTAATAAAAGAAAATAAATAATTATTTTAAATATTGTGTTGATATTGTTGATCTGTCAACACCATAAATACATTGAAAATTTTACAGTTGTGATTGATATTGGTCGATCTCACTCACGGATGATTGGTATCGGCACAATAAAATTCTGATCAGAACATCCGTAATTATAATCATGTGGAATTAAATAACATATCTCAGTCTTTTTTTTAAGAATATGTCCAATGGGCAGCAAAAAAAAGTGTCTGGATGAAAATACTGCACTTTGGACGTCGATGTTGTACAGTGGGAATGTGTCCCAATACTTTTGTCCCGCCTCAGTGTGGATATAAATGCAAGCAACGGGGGGGAAAAAAGCCAACACAATTCTGTTGGAAGGCCGTATATTTGTCAGCAATGGTTTCCTGGTAGGGACCTTGCTGACTTCCTGTGGGTGTCTGGCGAAGGACAGGAAGTGGGACACCTGGCCAACATGGCGTCTTCATCACGGCAATCAACAATGGCCTGAGGCCGCCTTTTAAAATCATTCGTGTTCTTGCTAAATGTGACACTGCGCTACGTTTTCACACTCCTCCCCCTCCAAACCCTCACGGACTGTAAAGGCCGTGATTGGCTGCCTTTTTTAATGCCATTTCCCGTGTGTATGTAGTTAAAAATCTGTAGAATTTAGGGTAAAATACTTGGCAGCTCAGTCGCCAAAATTTAATTGAATAATTTAATGTTTTTTCTTTTCTTTTTACAAGGAACTTGAAAAACCCTACCACTGTTATTTTTACAGTAAAATTCTGGTGGCTGAGCAGCTTCTTTTTTTTTTTTTTTACTGTAAAATCTACGGCTGTCATCTTTACATTGCATTAATGTCAATGGAAAAATTTGTAGCACTGTTATTTTTACGGTATATTCTAAAGACTGAGATGCAATTTCTTTTTAATCGTTGCTGTAAATGGAAAAAATGCTTGCGCTGTTGGGTTTACAGTGGCGGTTTTTTTACCGTAAAAGCTACGTCTTTCGTTTTTACAGTGCATTGCTTCAGATGGGAAAAAGCTACCATTGCTATTTTTACATTAATTCTGGTGACTGAGCTGCCATTTTCTTTTACCATAACTTATATACATGTTGTTTTTACCTTGCATTACAGTTAGGGATGGTACTCGAAACTGGTTTTCCCGGTTGTTCGATAAGAAAAGAACCGAGTCCGAGGACTCGAATCCCTTTTTGAGAACCGGTACCCGTTATCGAGACCACTATAGTAAACAAAAAGAGTTGTTTCTTTATTCGAATCCCTGGGAACGAATCCCGTCCGGACCAGAAATGCCCCTTGATACATCACAAGAAATGACGTCACGTAGCTCAGTCATTGGCAGGAAAGCAGGAAAAACAATGGACCGGAAAAAGCGCTCCAAGGTGTAATAAAGTTCAAAACAAAAGGTATAATCCAATGAATAACTTTACTGAGAGATTTGAGCAGGGTACAAACACATGACGAACACTTTTACGACCAACTGGAAACATAGCAACCAGGCTAGCAACGCACCTCCTTTACGGCAGCTGTCGCAACGTTCTTAAAGCAACCGCAGCACATACATATATATACAACATATATCTCCCTTTTTTAACTTTGGTTTTTCTTTCCTTGTTAACAAAACAAAATCACACTGTATATGTGTTGTCTAAATATAAATAATGCAGATGAGGCGTGTTGGCTGAGTTCTTGACGTTTCCTTTCACAGCGTGCTCATAACCTCATTCTTAGCTGCCGGCGTGGCGACATGCAACAACACTTTTCGGGGCTACCGCGCATGCTCGTCACTCCCGTTGCATGCTGGGTAGTGTAGTTGTTATATTCCCTAGCTCATAACATCACATCTTTCCCCCTATAAAGAAATAATGTTAACTCAATAAAGTGTATTTCTTTTTTTTAGATTTAACTTTTCATTTTTTAGCATTGTAACCACATTTGCAAACAACTTTACTCTTAAAATAATTTTCTTTCAATAAAGAAATAAAGTGCAAAAATGTCAAAGCATCATAACAAACAGTTATGTCAAATAGCAGCAGAAGTGCACTTTTTGGAGAGCTGTATTATTTTCAGTTTTGTGCCCAAGGGACTGATTTTATTTAACACTATATTATTATTTATTCACCTATAGTGATCACAGAGACAGGTTGTTTTTGTGTTACTGTATATATTTGTTTTTCTGAAAAATCCCACTTAATATACTTGGGGTAACAACAGTCAATATTTTTTTATTTTATTTTTTTAGGGGGGATAACAGTCAATATTTATTTATTTATTAGATTTTATTTTTTTCTTATATAATAAAAGTGAGCTTTTGTTAAACCAAATATTGTGTGTTTTTTCCCATATACAACAACCTATCTGGACTCGATAAGAGAATCGACAAGGAATCGGTTCGATAAGAGGATTCGATAATAGGCTCGAACTCGATCATTTCTTATCAAACATCATCCCTAGTTACAGTAAATTGAAAAACTGTACCACTGTCATTTTTACAATAACATTTTGGTGGCTGTGCATCCAGTTTTTTTTTGGTTTATTGATTTTTAGGCACATTTAAATGACATGAATTGTCTAGCAAACATCAAATGCTGTGTTTTTCTACCCACGAGTAAAAAAAATAATTATAACAATAACAATTAAATAATGATAATAAATAAAGTGGGCAGCACGGTGGAAGAAGGGTTAGTGCGTCTGCCTCACAATACGAAGGTCCTGAGTAGTCGTGAGTTCAATCCCGGCCTCGGGATCTTTCTGTGTGGAGTTTGCATGTCCTCCCCGTGACTGCGTGGGTTCCCTCCGGGTACTCCGGCTTCCTCCCACCTCTAAAGACATGCACCTGGGGATAGGTTGATTGGCAACACTAAATTGGCCCTAGTGTGTGGATGTGAGTGTGAATGTTGTCTGTCTATCTGTGTTGGCCCTGCGATAAGGTAGCGACTCGTCCTGGGTGTACCCCGCCTTCCGCCCGATTGTAGCTGAGATAGGCTCCAGCGCCCCCCGCGACCCCGAAGGGAATAAGCGGTAGAAAATGGATGGATGGATAATAAATAAAGTAAGAAACCACAGACAGTTGCAATCCTGAATGACCTTGGAGAGACATAGCAACCCACCAGCACACAAAGGACTCATCAACCACCCATTTTTCAATTGTGTTTCAATCAGGGTTAATTTGGAGATCAGTTTCTCCTACACATCTCAGAAAGGCAACACGCAGTTCTTGAAACTTCGCAGAACAACCATTAAATGTCAGCCCAATCTTTTCCAATTAGAGAAAATACAGAATATCTTTTTCCATCGGGTGTGGCAAGGAGGCGCTGTTGCCTTCCAATTTAACACAGTGAGTCTTCTCGCCAACAAAGTAGTGAATGCGACAAGTTTCTTTTTGGATTTGCTAAGGGTATATGACTGTGGTGCTACCCCAAAAAGTCCACTTAGAGGATTCGGATCAATCAAGCTTCCAGTTTTTTTTAACCGTAAAATGTTCAAATACATTAATATAAATGGAAAATCGGTAGCACTGTTATTTTTTACAGATAATTCTGCAGTTTTTATTTTTTAACCAAACAATCTAGGATCATTGTTTTTATTATACATTAAGTACGCTACAGCTGTTCTTTTTACGGTAAAATTGGGGTGACTAAGCTGCCAGTTTTCTGTCATAAAATCTACGGCAGTCGTTTTTGCAGTTGCAGGCTAGACTACTGTAACGCACTTCTTGTCGAGATCCCCATCAAGAACATCCAGAAGCTGCAATACATACATAGTGCTGCTAGGATCCCGATGAGAGTGCGGAAATATGACCATATCACACCAATTCTCAAATCCCTTCACTGGCTTACTGTTCCACTCAGGATTGAATACAAAGTCTCCCTACTAACCCACCAGTGCCTCCATGGAAATTCCCCCCTCTACCTCAAAGAACTACTCACCCCCAAATCCTCCACACGACACCTACGCTCCGGACAGACTAACCTCCTCCAACCTCCGAGGATAAAGCTACGAACAATGGGAGACCGGGCTTTCTGCTCCGCCGCTCCCAGTCTGTGGAACGGTCTCCCTGACCACTTGAGGGCACCACAGACCGTGGAAGCTTTTAAAAAAGGCTTAAAAAATAGGGATGTCAGATAATGGCTTTTTTGCCGATATCCGATATTCCGATATTGTCCAACTCTTAATTACCAATACCGATATCAACCGATACATACAGTCGTGGAATTAACACATTATTATGCCTAATTTGGACAACCAGGTATGATGAAGATAAGGAACTTTAAAAAATAAATAAATAAAATAAAATAAGATAAATAAATTAAAAATCTTGAATAAAAAAGAAAGTAAAACAATTAAAAACAGTTACATAGAAACTAGTAATTAATGAAAATGAGTAAAATTAACTGTTAAAGGTTAGTACTATTAGTGGACCAGCAGCACGCACAATCATGTGTGCTTACGGACTGTATCCCTTGCAGACTGTATTGATATATATTGATATATAATGTAGGAACCAGAATATTAATAACAGAAAGAAACAACCCTTTTGTGTGAATGAGTGTGAATGAGTTTAAATGGGGGAGGGAGGTCTTTTGGGTTGGTGCACTAATTGTAAGTGTATCTTGTGTTTTTTATGTTGATTTAATAAAAAAAAAAATAAAAAAAATAAAAATAAAAATTGATACCGATAATAAAAAAAACGATACCGATAGTTTTCGATATTACATTTTAAAGCATTTATCGGCCGATAATATCGGCCGGCCGATATTATCGGACATCTCTATTAAAAACCCTTCTTTTTAAAAAAGCCTTTTTTTTTTTAGATATATGCATACTAGTTCTAGCTATTAGGCTGTTCTAGTTTTTATTTTTTATTTATTTTTATTATCTTTTTATTTAAATTTTTTTTAATACACTGTAGCACTTTGAGGTTGTGTACTCAATGTAAAGTGCTTTCTACAAATAAAATCTATTATTATTATTATTATTAAATGGAAAAACTCTACCACTAGGGATGTATACCGAATACCGGTATTTTTTGGTACCGATTCCTAATTAGGTTGGTCCATAAGGACCGTGAAGATTCTGGACTAAACGTACTGCTATCTGTATTTTTTGTTCCAGCTGACTAATGTAATTATGACATGTTGTCACTTTCGGTTCAGCTGCCAACATTACACATTGAAATCAGCTTTGAATAATGACAAATAAGGAAGCAACACCACACACAAGTTTGTAACGAAACAATATTTCCTCCTCAAAATATTCCCCAAAGTCACGCACGCTGTGTCAGTTTGAAGTGAACGCACTTTACTCACGACGAGTCACCGCCGCGTTTTATCAACCGTCCTAGCGATCCATCCGTATGAACATAAACTTGACAGGCGCTCTTGCCGCGTGTGGTCGGCCGTTGGACCAAAATGACAAAGAGAGTTCTCCGAGGAGAGACACACGGTCGCCCTGTCACTATTTTCACCTCAGGCAAATGTGAGGCGCAGACGTAAACAATGAACCAAAGCTGTGATGCAATTACGGCCTGATGCAATTTAGAGACGCTCCCTTGGCGAGCAGTGAAGGCGGCGAATGTCACTCAGACCCCCATTCCCTGAGGTCTTTGTGTACCTTGTGCCCACCGCAAACCCCCCCAAAAAACTCCATTAGGCACAGAGTTTGGAAAATATGAAGCGAGTGCAGTGACCATGCCTGTGACCTCATGCCCCCACCCCACACTCCACAACACCCCCCAAGTCTATTTGCAGGCTTCAAGCGTGAGGATGACTTCTTAATCCCCCCCAGGGAGACATTCTGAGGCTCCAGCGGTTCTTCTCATACGAGCATCCTGGCAGTGCAGGCGATGGATGCTCTGTCGTGTGTGTGTGTGTGTGTGTGTGTCTGGGGGGGGTCATCTCGCTGGACAAAGGTGCTAATGAGGTGTGTAGCTGCACTTTCATGCGCGTCCACTTTGCCTCCCAGCATGCCAGCTTGCGAGCGTTGAGCATTGTTGATTAGCTTTTGGAGGACAATCAGCGTGTTTACGGAGGCATTTCTTTTTTTATACGTGTCGAACACAAACAAGTAAAACACACACTTTATTGTAATCTATAAGAGCTTTACCGCATTCCACTGAGGCATCAGGGGAAATGTCTTGTTGTAATGAAGTAGTTGAAAATGCATTATTAGTAGAATTGTCAAAGCTTATATACAGTATATATACATATCAGTGTTTCCCCCAGGATATTTGTTAGTTAAGGTGGTGTCTCGCCAGGGTGAAGGGGGCGTCGGATGGGGAAGGGGCTGGGTGGGTGTAAGGAACAGTGTAATTTGGCCTTGTGTTTTCCGCTCCGGCAATGGCAATGTACGATATATATCTCGATATTTTTAAAGTAAAAACCAAACACAAAACAGTCCTACTTACCTGAGATACTAAATATGTCATTATTTTGTCTTAGTAAGTCAATATTTACTAAGTTAAAATAATGACATACTTAGTATCTCAGGTCGCCTTAACAACAAAGAGCCAACACCTAAACTAAAGTCTTAAAAAATTAAAAAAAAAATTTATTTTTATTTTTTATTTTTTTAACTTTTAACTCTTTTTTTCAAACGCTTATTGCAAACACTTATTTACAGTAAGTCATTAATTTGACTTAGTCATTTTTTTTGACTTAGTTAATATTGACTTACTAAGACAAAATAATGACATACTTAGTATCTCAGGTCGCCTTAACAACAAAGAGCCACCACCTAAACTAAAGTCTTAATTTTTTTTTTTTTAAATTAAATTGTATTTTTTATTTTTTTAACTTAACTCTTTTTTTCAAACGCTTATTGCAAACACTTATTTACAGTAAGTCATTAATTTGACTTAGTCATTATTTTGTCTTAGTAAGTCAATATTTACTAAGTCAAAATAATGACATACTTAGTATCTCAGGTCGCCTTAACAACAAAGAGCCACCACCTAAACTAAAGTCTTAAAAAATTAAAAAAACATTTAAAAAAATTTCTTTTTTTTTTTTACTTTTAACTCTTTTTTTCAAACGCTTATTGCAAACACTTATTTACAGTAAGTCATTAATTTGACTTAGTCATTTTTTTTGACTTAGTTAATATTGACTTACTAAGACAAAATAATGACATACTTAGTATCTCAGGTCGCCTTAACAACAAAGAGCCACCACCTAAACTAAAGTCTTAATTTTATTTTTTTTTAATTAAATTGTATTTTTTATTTTTTTTAACTTTTAACTCTTTTTTTCAAACGCTTATTGCAAACACTTATTTACAGTAAGTCATTAATTTGACTTAGTCATTATTTTGTCTTAGTAAGTCAATATTTACTAAGTCAAAATAATGACATACTTAGTATCTCAGGTCGCCTTAACAACAAAGAGCCACCACCTAAACTAAAGTCTTAAAAAATTAAAAAAAAATTAAATTTTATTTATTTTTTAACTATTAACTCTTTTTTTCAAACGCTTATTGCAAACACTTATTTACAGTAAGTCATTCATTTGACTTAGTCATTATTTTGTCTTAGTAAGTCAATATTTACTAAGTCAAAATAATGACTAAGTCAAATGAATGACTTACTGTAAATAAGTGTTTGCAATAAGCGTTTGAAAAAAAGAGTTAAAAGTAAAAAAAAAAAAAAAGGTTACTTTTTATTTTTTTTTATTATTATTTTTTTTTAAGACTTTAGTTTAGGTGGTGGCTCTTTGTTGTTAAGGCGGCCGCCTTAACAACAAAGCGCTGCGGGAAACCCTGTGTGTATATATATACTGATATATATATATATATATATATATATATATATATATATATATATATATATATATATATATATATATATATATGTGTATGTATGTATGTGTGGGAAAAAAAATCACATGTGATTTTTTTTTTCCCACACATACATATATTGCGCTCTACTACGGTATCGAGCACTATTTTTTGGATAACCTTATTAAGACATATATATATATATATATATATATATATATATATATATATATATATTAGGGCTGCAACAACTCATCGATTAAAATCGATTATAAAAATAGTTGGCGATTAATTTAGTCATCGATTCGTTGGATCTGTGCTATACGCATGCGCAGAGGCTACTTTTCCTTTTTTTTTTTTTTTTAACCTTTATTTATAAACTGCAACATTTACAAACAGCTGAGAAACAATAATCAAAATAAGTATGGTGCCAGTATGCTGTTTCCCCCCCCCAATAAAATACTGGAAAGGATAGAAATGTAGTTTGTCTCTTTTATCCGATTATTAATCGATTAATCGAAGTAATAATCGACAGATTAATCGATTATTAAATTTAATTGTTAGTTGCAGCCCTAATATATATATATATATATATATATATATATATATATATATATATATATATATATATATATATATATATATATATATATATGAATACTTGGCTTCTTTCTTGTTTGTACCATAGCATATTCTTATTGGTGTTACTTAAATTACCGTATTTTCCAGACTATAGAGCGCACCTTTATATAAGCCTCACCCACTAAATTTTAGAAGAAAGAAATGTTTTTCCATATATTGGCCGCAACGGACTATAAGCCGCAGATATATATACGAAATTAGTTTTTTACACTGAAAGATTTTGTAAATGTTTATTTACATACCTTAATTGTTTCCAAACGGTGTCTGTAACATAGCAGTAAAACAGCTGATCAAACAAGACCGAATTCATCGTCATTGACTAACTACCTGCGGAAGCTAGCTCTCCAATCAGCTAAACAGACACGGTGACATTTTTAGTGAATTTACGAAACTGAAACAGTACAAAAAGAATGCCATTGTAAGTTAATAATACGAACACAGACACTCGTGTTAGCATATTCGCTAATGCTAATGACGCTAGCTTCATTACAGTACGATACCACGTACAAATATGAATGAAAACACTCCTACAGACATCACACATGGGATGGTTTAGTTAGTATGAATTGTTTTAGATATTGTAAAACTTAAATTGATTGGAGTAAAGAATGACGAATCCATAGGAGTAGAAACGTTTCAGATGACTAGTAGATGAAATGACACTTTTACTTCCGGTTTAAAGCACTAAAGAGAAGGAAATACTGTAGACCTTCACCCTGCAGCACCTAGAGTGAGTGAACTCGTCCAAAAGATGGCGCAATAGGACAAACAATATTCAACTTTATCAGCATCCCTGAAAACTATCTGTTGAACACAGAACATTATGGCCATTTGCGAAGAAAAATCCACAATTTAACCGTTTTATAAGCCGCAGGATTCAAAGCGTAGGAAAAAAAATAGCAACTTATAATTTGGAATTTACGGTAATATACAGTGTATATATATACTGTATAGTATTTGTGCAGTGTAGTAAAGCCTGGAATAATCTTCGACAAGATGGCTGACTGTGCTTCACACAGGAAGCTGGCAGAGCAGTGATGTACTTTTCACATCAACATGACAGGAAGTGCGAGCGTCCCCGCGTGCATCCCTCTCGCCATGAATGAGATTTTGTTTGGCATTATTATATATAATATGTGGAAAAAAATAAGGTATTCCCACGCCTTTGAGGTGATGTAATAGCTTGCTAATATGTAGCGGGCGGGTGAGGGTTGGGGGCGGTGGAGAGGTCAAACGGCAATTAGCGGCGCTCGCGTGTGTCGAGACGCTGCAGCCGGGCGACGAGCAGGAGGACGCGTTTGATAACACGCAAGAGTTCAGAGCGTTTGACCCGACGCGCCTGAGCTGTCACGTTTCTACCGTCGCCGTCGCCGCCATTCTTCCCGCATGCCGAGCGTGACAGCGTGACAGCCTCACGCTCGCCGCCGACTGTCAGCGCTCGTAGAGTGACGAGGAGGAGCGGAGACAGGGCGATTTGGAGGTGTCGAGGAGACGGGGGCGAGGGTGGCGAACATTCCCCGCTGCGGTTTTAGCTTGGATTTTTTTCTTTGCCGAGGCCTCATGACGATGGCGACCGAACGATGTCGTGAAGTTCTAACACTCTCTGACACCGTCAAAGTGTCCTGGCCGCCTATTCACTACCTCACGGTCACAGTTTGACCCAGGAACTGATGGTTTTTATTTCCATTAGTGATCGACCGATGTGTTTTTTTTCAGGGCTGAGACCGATTTTTTTCTAGCATGCACACATCGCACTGTATGGAATGGCCTCAATCTCGTTACCTTGCGTAATGACAATAAAGCTGATTCTGATTCTGATTCTGATACCGATTATTAGTAGTCAAGGAGGCCGATAACGGGCCGTCTGAGCACCACAGCTTAGCAGGAGCACTGGGTATTACTACTATCTTAATCTCTATTTATCACATTTAAAAAAAAATACAAAATACTGGTGTCATATCTGTATACATTGTGTCTGTCGATATATTTCTGTTGTAGTATATATATACACAGTATAACGTATATACGGTATATGCGTGTATGTATGTATATGTGTATATATCTATATATATGTGTACATATGTATGTGAGTGTATATGTGTACATATGTACCGGTATATGTGTATATATGTATATGTGTATAAATGTGTACATATGTATATGTGTATATATGGGTACATAAAGTATGTATATGTGTATATATGGGTATATGTGTATATATGTGTACATACTGTATGTAAATGTGTATATATGTGTACATATGTATGTGTATATATGTGTACATATGTATATGTGTATATATGTATATGTGTATATATGTGTACATATGTATATATGTGTACATATGTATATATGTGTAAATATGTATATGTGTATATATGGGTGCATATGTATATGTGTATATATGTGTACATATGTATATGTGCGACTTAAATAGTTATGTGCTCTATAGCCCCGGAAATTACGGTAGTAGTAGTGTTGTTGAAGGTAAAGCGAACGCTGAGATGCGTCTGTGAAATGAATACGCCGCCATATGCTTAAAATAAGCAAAATATGCAAATATTACATGTTATTATGAATGTGCCTGTTATTACATTACATTACATATCCACTTACAGCATGTATGTAAAACGTTGATGGAGGTTTTTTTTTTTAGAGCACTTTACAGGCGGAATAGAGCGACTCCAATTCCCTCCATTGTTGGCTGACTTTTGCTAGCGCTTATTTACAACTTGGAATTAGAGATGTCCGATAATGGCTTTTTTGCCGATATCAGATATTCCGATATTGTCCAACTGTTAATTACCGATTCCGATATCAACCGATACCGATATATACAGTCGTGGTATGAAGACATTATTATGCCTAATTTTGTTGTGATGCCCCGCTGGATGCATTAAACAATGTAACAAGGTTTTCCAAAATAAATCAACTCAAGTTATGGAAAAAAATGCCAACATGGCACTGCCATATTTATTATTGAAGTCACAAAGTGCATTATTTTTTTTTAACATGGCTCAAAACAGCAGCTTGGAATTTGGGACATTATTATTGGCAAATTAGAGATGTCTGATATTATTGGTCGATAAATGCTTTAAAATGTAATATCGGAAATTATCGGTATCTGTTTCAAAAAGTAAAATTTATGACTTTTTAAAACGCCGCTGTACGGAGTGGTACACGGACGTAGGGAGAAGTACAGAGCAGTTGCGTCTCCCAGTCATACTTGCCAACCCTCCCGATTTTCCCGGGAGACTGCCGAATTTCAGTGCCCCTCCCGAAAATCTCCCGGAGCAACCATTCTCCCGATTTCCACCCAGACAACAATATTGGGGGCGTGCCGGCCAAATCACATAATATCCACGGCTTTTCACACACACAAGTGAATGCAAGTCATACTTGGTCAACAGCCATACAGGTCACCCTGAGGGTGGCCGTATAAACAACTTTAACACTGTTACAAATATGCGCCACACTGTGAACCCACACCAAACAAGAATGACAAACACATTTCGGGAGGACATCGGCACCGTAACACAACATAAACACAACAGAACAAATACCCAGAACCCCTTGCAGTACTAACTCTTCCGGGACGCTACAATATACACCCCCCGCTGCCCCTCCCGCCGCAACCCCGCCCACCTCAACCTCCTCATGCTCTCTCAGGGAGAGCAGGTCCCAAATTCCTAGCTGCTGTTTTGTGGCATGTTAAAAAAAACAATGCACTTTGTGACTTCAATAATAAATATGGCAGTGCCATGTTGGCATTTTTTTCCATAACTTGAGTTGATTTAATTTGGAAAACCTTGTTACATTGTTTAATGCATCCAGCGGGGCATCACAACAAAATTAGGCATAATAATGTGTTAATTCCATGACTGTGTATATCGGTATCGGTTGATATCGGAATCGGTAATTAAGAGTTGGACAATATCGGAATATCGAATATCGGCAAAAAAGCCATTATCGGACATCTCTAGTATGTATGTGTATGTATGCATGCATATATATATATATATATATATATATATATATATACATATATATATATATATATATATATATATATATATATATACATATGTATGTATGTATATGTGTGTAAATACAGGGTTTCCCTTTGTCTGCCAAAATACCTGTGGCCTCTTGGGGCATGGTTATGGGCGTGGCCACCATGACGTCATCAAGTAATTTGCAAAATTTTCTATATTTGTATACAATGTATACAATTTAAATATAATGTATACATACATTCAAAAACAAATCTGTTATTATTGATTAGTTTTAACATAATTTACAGTTTTACCATATTTTTAATTGTTGCTGCTTATTGTACAAGGTACTTTGTTAAGATTTTTTCAAGTGTTTACAGTCTTTTAATTAGTTGTTTTGATTAAAAACAACTAGCAACCAATCCAGCATCTTTTTATGGTGCTATTATAAAATGTACTCGTGTTTAGAGACTACTTCTGTCCCTCCTTGTCACTGACTAAAGAAGAGCGCTGCATGACGTCACACTTCCTTTGCGCTGTTGCTCCAGTTGGTTTTTGATTGATTGATTGATTGAAACTTTTATTAGTAGATTGCACAGTACAGTACATATTCCGGTAACACCCGAATAAGTTTTTCAACTTGTTTAAGTCGGGGTCCACGTAAATCAATTCATGGTATTCCCTTCTTAAAAGCCGCCACTGTTCTCTTAATATTTTCACATTTTGTAGATGGCTGTCCGTGGGTATATGTGCAATATATATATAAAAATCACGTTCACATCACAGACATGCTGACAACGGCGTGTGTTTTTGATGTTTTTGGTAATCAAAGTCTTTTTTCGGTGGTCGAGTTTCCGGGACGTCACTTGTCAATAGTGTGCAAATAATAGGCTATGTATATATCAATTCATACTGTAACGATTACCTGGTGTTAATGTGTTATGTTTGTGTGGTTAGGCTTTGATGTCAGTTTTTCCCATGTTTGCAAACACACCGCCCGTGCCTGAAAGGCGATTGTTCACCAGCGTCCTCGCTTGTGGTCTCTAAAGAAGCCTGGCTGGTGCCTTTATAGTCTCTTTTTGTCTGGTGGCGTTCCCAGCTACATCTTTTTGCCATTTTGCTCCGCCCCTTCTCCCGTGTCCCAGCCAATCAGCTCTTTCCCTGCCGTTAGCCAATTCTTGGTTCCTTGACCCGCTAAAGTGGATGCTACCAGGTATGGATTGGATATCAATAAATATCGCGTCAGACAAGTAATCGATATCAATAAAACATGCATTCGATAAAACGTTCGCCAAATATACAGAATGCTGGACGACAGCAAAGACTCATAGCGTGTGGAGCAGCAGACGGCGTCCACAAAGTACATCCGTACATAAAAAGGACGATCAACAACAAAATAGAAGTGCAAGACAAGAACTAAAACACTACACACAGAAAAACACCAAAAAACTCCAAATAAGTCACGACGTGATGTGAGAGGTCATGACAGTACACCTACTTTGAGACAAGAGCTATATTGATGCATGCTTGGTTATAGTTTGAATTCATATCCAACAATTGCGAGAACAACTTTTTATTGTCAATATCGGCTGCTGAGTTTCATTTTTTAACGTTTTCTGCTGGTGGTGTGCCTCGAGATTTTTTCAATGAAAAAAATGTGCCTTGGCTCAGAAAAGGTTGGAAAAACACTGTATAAATGAAATAAATTACAAACCATAACACATGTGCTCCTTTTAAACATGAATTTAGTCCAATAATATTGAAATGATAATTACTGCATAACATAAATTCATTTCTATACTTAAATAATGTTACCCAGGCATAACTTCCTGGAACTAAGCCTGCAGAAAATAGTTCTTCTCAGGATTTTCAATGTTTACACTGCAAAAAGTCAGTGTTCAAAAACAAGAAAAAAAAAATACAAAAATTAGGGGTATTTTATTTGAACTAAGCAAAATTATCTGCCAATAGAACAAGAAAATTTGGCTTGTCAAGACTTTCCAAAACAAGTAAAATTAGCTAACCTCAATGAGCCCCAAAATACCATAAAATAAGTATATTCTCACTAATAACAAGTGCACTTTTCTTGGTAGAAAAAAAAAGAGAGCTTTTTGCTCAGTGTGTTGAAAAATATTTTTAAATGAAGTAAATGCTAGTGCCATTATCTTGACATAATGACATGCGCTCTGCATTACTTTTCTTGAAACCAGCAAACTTATACTAAAAACTAGTTTATTTTTCTTAATGGAAGGCAACAAGGCAACCGCTTGTTACTCTCGGGGTCTCCTAGCCGCTCAGGCAAATCATTTTGTCTAAAAATGCATTTTTCCATCGACAACATGACATCATCGCGCCAAGTGCGTGCTCTTTCAGTCAATTAGTGCGCATATATACAGCCCGGCCCCCGGCCCAAATTGTGATTTTGAAGAATTTATCTGAATGTGCATGAACTAGTTCTGTTCAAAATTGTTAGAAATGTTAAATGTTTAAATATTAACTGTCAGTTTACTGTACTGTGCCAACTGTACTACTTTATGAGTACGTGTTTCCTATTGTTTCATTGAAAATAAAACAGCAGTCAATTTGGCTGTGATCCGTTTTAATTATGAAACAAAATTGTGTCAAAGTCATGATTTTTTTTTTCATGCTTGAAATAAGAAATTATTACTTTAAAAAAGTAGTTTTATACTTGTGAGTGTTGATGACACAGCTTTGCATCAGTTGATATTCTAGTTTCAAGCATGTTTTACTCAATATAGGTCATCAAATCTCAGCAACAAGCTGTAATATCTTACTGAGATCATTTAGGACCAAAACAAGTAAAACACTCTAACATAAAATCTGCTTTGTGAGAAGAATTATCTTATCAGACAGAATATAAGCAAATATCACCCTTATTTGAGATATTTCATCTTACTTAGATTTCAGTTTTTGCAGTGTACATTTTCACACTTTGCACTACTTTGTTCCATTTTATGAAACATTTCTTACATCTTTCTTATTTTACATTGTTTGAGCGTTCTCCATGCTTGTGTTGACATTTCCTTTCCTTTCTGCTTTGATAGCTGAGGGGATTATAATCAGAGGAAGGTTACATTTGAAATAAAAAATGTTCACATTTGATATATTTTTTTCTCTGGTCCTTATTTTCCATAGGTCATAAAAGATATCAATGATTATTGATATTGACAGATATAAAACACTTATATCGTGATAGTTTTCAGCCGAGCCCTACGAACCGCTGAACATAAATATAGCTTACAGCAAGCTCGTCGTGCGTGAATAATTAATAGGTTTGCGCTAATGATGCAGAGGTGACAAAAAAATACATGCGAGTTATTCCTGCTTTGATCAATAACCTGTTAGTGTGTGTTGCCAACTTGTTTAGAGAGCAGCTCACATACACATACGTCTTGCTCAGGGGTCGGCAACCCAAAATGTTGAAAGAGCCATATTGGACCAAAAATACAAAAACAAATCTGTCTGGAGCCGCAAAAAATTAAAAGCCATATTACATACAGATAGTGTGTCATGAGATATAAATTGAATTAAGAGGACTTAAAGGAAACTAAATGACCTCAAATATAGCTACAAATGAGGCATAATGATGCAATATGTACATATAGCTAGCCTAAATAGCATGTTAGCATCGATTAGCTTGCAAATATGTCTGATTAGCACTCCACACAAGTCAATAACATCAACAAAACTCACCTTTCATGCACAATGTTAAAAGTTTGGTGGACAAAATGAGACAGAAAAAGAAGTGGCATAAAACACGTCCTAGAAAGTCGGAGAAAGTTATACATGTAAACAAACTACGGTGAGTTCATGGACCGCCAAAATTAGTAGGACAAAACGGCGCTCGCCAAATACTCGAATCAGTGAAGCATGTTTAATATAAACAGTCTGCTTTGTAACAATTAGGGAGGCTTCTGTCATGTTTGTCCTCCTACATTAGGGGTCTGCAACCCGCGGCTCTAGAGCCACTTGCGGCTCTTTAGAGCCACCCTAGTGGCTCCCTGGAGCTTTTTCAAAAATGTATGAAAATAAAAAAAGATAGGGGAAAAACATATTTTTGTTTTAATATGGTTTCTGTCGGAGGACAAACATGACACAAACCTCCCTACTTGTTAGAAATCCCACTGCTTATATTAAACATGATTATCTGATGAGAGTATTTGGTAAGGGGCGTTTTGTCCTACTAATTTTGTCCGTCCTTGAACTGACCGTAGTTTGTTTACATGTATAACTTTCTTCAACGATGCCACATAAAGACATATTTTATGCCACTGATTCTTTCTCATTTTGTCCACCAAACTTTTTATGCTGTGCGCGAATGCACAAAGGTGAACTTTGTTGATGTTATTGACTTGTTTGGAGTGCTAATCAGGCATATTTGGCCAGCTAATCGATGCTAACATGCTATTTAGGCTAGCCGCATGTACATATTGCATCATTATGCCTCGTTCGTAGGTATATTTGAGCTCATTTAATTTCCTTAACTTAAACTATCATTTTGATAGTAGGCTAATGTAGCTAATAAAGACACTTATATCATGTGTTGACACTTATAGAAGGCTTTAATTTTTTTGCGGCTCCAGACAGATTTGTTTTTTGTATTTTTGGTCCAATATGGCTCTTCCAACATTTTGGGTTGCCGACCCCTGTCCTACATAAACCATATTATAACAAAAAATAGATTTTTTCCCCCTCATCTTTTTCCATTTTTCATACATTTTTTAAAAAGCTCCAGAGAGCCACTAGGACGGCGCTAAAGAGAGCCGCGGGTTGCCGACCCCTGGTCTTGCTAATGACACACTATTGTGTCACCAAGCACAGCTTTCCTTTTCAATTAATGCTTGTTTTTTTTTGTCAATTTGTTCTTTGTTTTTAATTGGGAACAAAAAAAATAACACCTCGGGACGCACACACACACACACACACTGGTTATCATTTGGAATGGGGACCAAGTTTTTGATCATCACTTGTGGGGACCACCCTTTCTACAGGTTGTGCAGGCATAAAAAAATTGTGTAAAATGGCCACTGCCCAGTCAGCTCATACACGTCTTTAAATCTCTGGATTGATGAAGTAATGTGCTGATCATTCTTACTGGGGACCCTGGGGTAAAAGAGTTAATATAGTTCATGGGGACCAAATTTAAATACTTTTGCATAATTCACACAAATTTGTACGTGACTACTGAGGACCATTTAAAAAAATAAAAATAAATAAATAAATAAATAAATAAAAGTTACAATTAAATATAACATGATCCTCAGAATACAGCACTACAGCTGTCCTCTTATAGGAAGTTTCACCACTTAAATGTACCAGCTACAGCCCGATGAGGGGGCTGCTGTGCAAATGTCTCACACTCAAACTAACCAGTAAACATGTTTTATGGGCCAAAGCTTAAAAATCACTTTGTTATCTTTAGAATGGATCTGACTATCATTTAAAAAGGTTTCCCTTTAGGGCAGTGGTCCCCAACCCAGTACCAATCCGTGGATCGATTGGTACCGGGCCGCACAAGAATTAAAAAAAAAAAAAAAAAAAAAAATTAAATCAACATAAAAAACACAAGTTACACTTACAATTAGTGCACCAACCCAAAAAAACCTCCCTCCCCCATTCACACTCATTCACACAAAAGGGTTGTTTCTTTCTGTTATTAATATTTCTGGTTCCTACATTATATATCAATATAGATCAATACAGTCTGCAGGGATACAGTCCGTAAGCACACATGATTGTATTTTTTTATGACAAAAAAACCCCCAAAAAAACCCCCCCCCCGGTTCGTGGGACAAATTTTCAAGCGTTGACCGGTCCGCAGTTACAAAAAGGTTGGGGACCACTGCTTTAGGGGACCTGTTTTTTGGTCCCCATACCGTCAGAGGTCCCCTAAAGGTGACTGTGTAAACAGAGCGATTTCCCCATTAAGTAAGCATTGCCAGAACACACACACACACACACACACACACACGCACACACTCACTTACTGGTAAATTGTCTTGAAATAGCAAATGAAAGACTTCTTTTGTAGTTTGTGTGTGTTTGGTGCTATCACACCGAGAAGCGCGTGTACTAATTACAGAGCTTCTTGATAGCGGCTGCTGCATAGTCACAAGCACCCGCTGCTGCCATCAGCGTGTTTGTGTTCACGCACGTGTGTGCGCGTGCTACTCATTAGTGTGTACATGTTGTTTTGCCACCATTGCGGGACATTTTCCAGCATGTGTAAAGTGAACAATAAGACATTAGAATAGCTCCAAGTCTGTGCACGTTTATACATCTCGTGCACACCTTGAGTGATTTCTGTGCTGCGCGGGCACGCGTATGTGTGTGTGTGTGTGTGTGTGTGTGTAGATCACGTGCAGAGAGGCTGCGACAAAACAAACTCTTTAACGACGTGTGACGTGATGTCAGCCCCATGTGAAGAATGCTGGCCGTGTTGCAAGCGCTCAAAAGTATATATTTGGCCTAATTGGGTGTTCTATTTGCGTTTTCCATAAATTCAATTTGTTGACACTTGCTTGTAAACCCATTAAACCTCCCCTGGTCTGCCAGAGAATTAGAAGACACAGCAGGACCGGATCCATGTTGCCTACTTAGCGACTTTGTAGCTATATTTAGTAAGGGTGTAATGGTACACCATACTTGCCAACCTTGACACCTCCGATTTCGGGAGGTGGGGTGTGGGGGCATGGTCGGGGGAGGGGCGGGGCGTGGTGGGGGGCGTGGTTAAGAGGGGAGGAGTATATTGACAGCTAGAATTCACCAAGACAAGTATTTCATACATATATATATATATATGTATATATATCTACATCCTGAAAATATGCAAACAAAACTGTGTTTAGATAATTGATACTTCAAACTTGCATAAATAAATATTAAGGAATATAACATAACTTGGCTTCTAAGAGTTTCAAAATGTAATGAATAAAATGCTAAAGTTGTTGATAAGCAAGCAATTATTTTAATAATTAAATATGGTCATTTTAAATGAATTATTATGATCATTTAAAATCAATTATTTCAAATATGTTTATTTTAATGTATAATTCTATGGCTGGATGTAATAAGGAGTCACGAAAAAATACAAATAAAAATACAATTAATTTTGATATTTTTAGCAAAATATAGTAAAAATGTATTTAGTTTTTTTTTTAAAATTAATAAATATATTTATTTTTAGGTAAGATAAAGATAATAATACAATTTATCTCTAGTCTGGATGATTTAGTTCTTGTCACCCTGTTGTCCTCCCGTCATGAAAAAAGGCTGTCCTCACTCAGGTCCGCATGGAGCTGGAGGGGGCGTGGCCTCCAGCTCCGGCTGAAAATCGGGAGATTTTCGGGAGAATATTTGTCCCGGGAGGTTTTCGGGAGAGGCGCTGAATTTCGGGAGTCTCCCGGAAAATTCGGGAGGGTTGGCAAGTATGCGGTACACAAACATTTCGGTACATACCTCGGTTTAGAGGTCACGGTTCGGTTCATTTTCGGTACAGTAAGAAAACAACAAAATATAAATGTCTTGGTTATTTATGTACCAAATTTGTAAACAATGGCTTTATCCTTTTAACATTGAGAACACTATAATAATTCTGCCCAAAAATGCAAATAGCTGTGTGTGTGATGGATGTGAGCCACCACTAGGCTGATCAGTGCAACAGCAGGCAGTCATGAATGCTAAGCATAACAATAACATACATATACACAGGGTCCATTGCCAGGGTTAATGTGGTCAACATATATAAAATAAAAACGAAATAAGATAAGGCTCAGAATGGTTTGTTAACAAAACCTTTCTACATATAAAGTGCTTTTATTGATTGATTGATTGATTGATTGATTGATTGAGACTTTTAGTAGTAGATCGCACAGTACAGTACATATTCCGTACAATTGACCACTAAATCAGTGGTTCTTAACCTGGGTTTGATCGAACCCTAGGGGTTCGGCGGAGGTCAAGACACACCCGACTCATCGTGTGAATAAAAACTTCTCCCTATCGGCGTATTACGGATACGACAACAGCAGAAGTCAGACTGATTTGCAGGTGTGTAATTTGTTGTGAGTTTATGTACTGTGTTGGTTTTGTTGTTTGAACAAGGTGATGTTCATGCACGGTTCATTTTATGCACCAGTAAAAAAACATGGTAACACTTTAGTATGGGGAACATATTCACCATTAATTAGTTGCTTATTAACATGCAAATGAGTAACAATTGGCTCTTAACTAGTCATTATTAAGTACTTATTAATGCCTTATTCGGCATGGCCTTCCTATAACCCTAACCCTCTAACCCAGTGGTTCTTAACCTGGGTTCGATGGAACCCTAGGGGTTCGGTGGAACCCTAGGGGTTCGGTGAGTCGGGCTCAGGGGTTCGGCGGAGGTCAAAACACACCCGACTCATCGTGTAAATAAAAACTTCTCCCTAGCGGCGTATTACGGATACGGCAACAGCTGACTGGTTTGCAGGTGTGTAATTTGTTGTGAGTTTATGCACTGTGTTGGTTTTGTTCTTTGAACAAGGTGATGTTCATGCACGGTTCATTTTGTGCACCAGTAAAAAAAACATGGTAACACTTTAGTATGGGGAACATATTCACCATTAATAAGTTGCTTATTTACATGCAAATTAGTAACATTGGCTCTTAACTAGTCATTATTAAGTACTTATTAATGCCTTATTCGGCATGGCCTTATTATAACCCTAACCCTAACTAGAATTGTCCCGATCCGATATTTGGATCGGATCGGCTGCCGATATTTGCCAAAAATTGCGTATCGGCAAGGCATGGGAAAATGCCGATCCAGATCCAGTTAAAAAAAAAAAAAAACTCCGGTCCGTGTTTTCCAACGCACCGATTTAAATAATACATTCCACTTTTCTGCTGCTCCGTATTTCCGTTCAGCATTTTCCAGCCCACCTTCAACACATCCACAGGTCTGTGAATTCTCACGCAGTTGATTTTAGCTGCTGGCATTACACGACAGGCTCTTCTCACTCTTTCCTGTGTCTCCCTCTCACAGACAGCAAGTGCACCTTCTTACACACGTCACATACTGTCACGTCATACGTCACATACTGTCACGTCTTACGTCACATACTGTCACGTCATACGTCAAATACGTATACGTCCTCCCCGAGCAGAGAGGTAGCAGCATGGCTAACGTTAGCTGTGATGCTAGCGCAGCCGTGCGAGCAACGTTCCCTCTAAAGTGCTCGCCTGTGCAATTGCGCACTGTTTAAGCGTCCTCTGCGCATAGCAAATCTATGCCACGCACAAAATCAAATAAAAAAATAAGCGCATAAAAATTTCCGACACACGGACACGACAGAGAAAACAGTTTTCGTCATCATTGTTCAAATATTGTGACGTCTGTTGAGACGCTTATCTCCATTCGGTGCCACATGTCCACACCATCAAAATGCCGAGGCAAAAATTTCCACATCAACACCGTATGAAAAAATTAGTGATTTTTTTAGTTGTGATTTCCTTCTCTGCATGAAAGTTTAAAAGTAGCATATATTAATGCAGTATGAAGAAGAATGTTTTAATGTAGACATGCAAGCCTTGAAAGAAAATTTTGAAAATCAAGACTACATTTCCTGCAAATGAGTGCATTTCTACCCTATATTTTAACTTTAGATTTATTCTCATATCAAACTCTTTTGGCTGTCTTTTTGACACTTACATCCGGCGCCCCCCTCCACACCCTGGATTATAAATAATGTAAATAATTCAATGTAATTATCTTGTGTGATGACTGTATTATGATGATAGTATATATCTGATAGTATATATCTGTGTCATGAATCAATGGACCCCGACTTAAACAAGTTGAAAAACTTATTGGGGTGTTACCATTTAGTGGTCAATTGTACGGAATATGTACTTCACTGTGCAACCTACTAATAAAAGTCTCAATCAATCAATCAAAACACATAGAATCATCATGCTGCTGTGATTATATGCATCAAGTGTTCATTCAAGGCTAAGGCAAAATATCGAGATATATATGGTGTATCGCAATATGGCCTTAAAATATCGCAATATTAAAAAAAGGCCATATCGCCCAGCCCTAGTTCAATGATGCCATTCCTGTTTGTCATGTATAATTTTGTCTATTTTGTGTTTATCCTTGAATAAACAGGTCAGTTTCTTGTTACCAACCATTGTGTATTATTCAAACTCCCCTAATTCAGCTGGCTAGTTGTTATCAAGAGTACTAAAACCCTTTTCAACATGATTCTGACAACTAAGTAGGCTAAATAACTTTAAACTTTAATACATGCTCGGATAGGCCAGTATCGGTCAGTATCGGTATCGGTCAGTATCGGTATCGGATCGGAAATGCAAAAACAATATCGGTATCGGATCGGAAGTGCAAAAACCTGGATCGGTACATCCCTAGTCCCTGGCTAACTTATATATATGGGCTCATTGTTCTTCCACCATAGAAGTGGGTCAAAATCTAGTTTTTAATGCAATATGGACTTAAATCTGCTGCTATAAAAACATTTGTTATTGCTTTAGCCCTGCCTGACTCGCCGAGGAGAGGCTGCTTGAATGCGGTGTTTGCACGACGCTCGTCTTTCTCTTCGTTGAGGCGATGTTCACTTGGGGGTGGTGACGCTTCAAATGCTGCTAGCATGCCGTGTGTTGTACCTCGGTGTGCATTGTTTACACAACATGCGGTACGCTACTTAATATGTCCGTGTGGAAACTCGTTCGGTACACCTCCGAACCGAACCGAAACCCCCGTACCGAAACGGTTCAATACAAATACACGTACCGTTACACCCTTAATATTTAGTAGGACTGTGAATAATTGGGCATCCTGGAGGTTGACGATTCGATTCAGAATCGATTCTCAATTCAAAATCAATACTTTTTAATAACATCGGGTGCTAGTTCTGTGATTAACTGCAACCCTCCATACATTTTTTTTTTTTTTGAGACCCCTAATATTTAGCTAGTTATCAGACACCTCCCCCTCCCCCTCGCCGTTGGGGGTCAAGTCAGGAGCGTTTACATGCTGCTTAATGTGCCGCGTTTGAGCAGCTAATTAGCCACCACGCCTGCCAGCTGACATTTGCCGTCCAATTAGTGTTGTTGTATGTCTCATTTAACAAAGCACATTAAAGGGTGCAGGACGCGTAACCTCTGCTCCCCAACTTAATGCATTGTTTACTGGTGGGCCCTGCGTCGCCACGACAACAATGCCAGTACGAAGGTTTGTGAGTAAAGTGATAGGAACAGGTGGAACAATAAAGAGGCTATTGCGGCGTTTCCCACGGGACTGAAGTCTATTTGCGTTAGGTTGTGGGTTTGTGTGTGTAATGACGTCGTCATTGAATTTGCATAATGAGCCAAGGTGCATGGTGGGAGCTGTAGGAAAGAGGAATAAACAAAAATATGAGCAAAAAATTTTTTTTGTTTGCGTTTATTTCACCGGGAAGGCCAAATCAGGAGATTCAAACTGGCGGAGGAGGGTTTTCAAGCTCTGGATTCTCCTTGGCACTATCGACTCAGGCTTGTTTCCTAACAAATGTAACCCCGGGGTATTTTATAATGTGGGCAGATACTCCATTTACATCAGACAATATACACTGTAAATACACCATAATACTCCCAACCAAGTGTTTACTTTTGTTATTAGGTTTGCACAGAGTAATGTACTACAATGATAGTGTTAAAACACGTGATTTTAATACTAGAATATGCCTTAAAATTAGTGATATCTCTCTGAGCTATTATTCACGATCGACAGTGCCGTATTTTTCGGACTATAAGTCGCAGTTTTTTTCATAGTTTGGCCGGGCTCCAGTGCGATTTATATATGTTTTTTTCCTTCTTTATTATGCATTTTTGGCAGGTGCGACTTATACTCCGGTGCGACTTATACTCCGAAAAATACGGTACATGCATCTTGTTACAGTACTTCTGTCTTACTACAATGTCAACAATGTGCAATTTGATTGGCTGCGATGGATTGGCTTTGTATTGGCCAGCAAGGAATTGACATAAAGATCTGCTTTAAATGCTGCAAATTAGAGATGTCCCGATCAACAGTTTTGGCCTCCAGTCCAATTTTGGGTCTCGATCCGATACTTTGGCAATAGAAGATAGGTAGCAGGGTTGTCCAAACTACGGCCCGTGGGCCAAATGCGGCCTCCCGGTGTCTTCAATTTGGCCCGCGAGACTGCACAAGTTCAATAAACAATGGCAGGAATGTATTTATATCATAAACAAATAGCCAGGAGTCTGATGGATGCTATTATACCGCCATCTGGTAGACAACCAAATTACCTCAACCACTAATTAGCAAGAAAAACAGCACAGCATTTAGTTATATGGCCCAATCGAAACAACCTTCCCGAGTCATGGTGCAAAAAATAAATATATCAACCAGCACAAAATGTCAGCACACATGTTCACACAGAACACAACCTGCTCATTAAACTGTGTGGATATTGTGAAAAAACGTCCAATCAACATAAAAAATAAATAAATTAATAAATCAAAATGCCACCCACTTAATTCATTACAAGGGATGATGGCAAAAGTGAAAAAAACACTCTCCACACTTATCCATGTGTGCCGCATTTTAGCTGCTTGATATTTCTGATAGATTAAAAAACTTTAAAGAGGTCGTCATGGAAGTAAACAAGGTAGGAGTCCAACTTTCACATCCTCTTAATAACCAATAATAATAATTATTAAATATGTATCGTCATACCGCCCAGCACTATATATATATGTATGTGTATGTATATATATATATATATATATATATATGTATATATGTATGTATATATATATATATATATATATATATATATATATATGTATATATGTATATATGTGTGTGTGTGTGTGTATATGTATATATGTGTGTGTGTATATATATATTTATATATGTATGTGTGTATGTATGTATGTATGTATATATATGTATGTATATATATATATATGTATATGTGTTTATGTATATATGTATGTATGTATATATATGTATATGTGTTTATGTATATATGTATGTATGTATATATATATATATATATATGTATGTGTATATATATATATATATATATATGTATATGTGTGTATGTATATACAGTATGTATGTATATATATATATATATATATATGTATATGTGTGTATGTATATACAGTATGTATGTATATATATATATATGTATATATATATATATATATATATATATATATATATATATATATATATATATATATATATATTGCATCATAATTAAATAATCCCCTCAACTCCCCCCAAAATGGATTAACTCGCTGGAATAAAAAAGACAATATAACATACATCCATAAACGTGGACGCATGTGAAAAAGTGCAATATATTTATCTGTACAGTAATCTATTTATTTATTTATATATATTTATTTTATTTTATATATATATTATTTATATTTATTTATTTATTTATTCATTTATTTATTTATTTAATTATTTATTTATTCCATCCATCCATCCATCTTCCTCCGCTTATCCAAGGTCGGGTCGCGGGGGCAGCAGCCTAAGCAGGGAAGCCCAGACTTCCCTCTCCCCAGCTACTTCGTCCAGCTCTTCCCGTGGGACCCCGAGGCGTTCCCAGGCCAGCCGGGAGACATAGTCTTCCCAACGTGTCCTGGCTCTTCCCCGCGGCCTCCTACCGTTCGGACGTGCCCTAAACACCTCCCTAGGGAGGCGTTCGGGTGGCATCCTGACCAGATGCCCGAACCACCTCATCTGGCTCCTCTCGATGTGGAGGAGCAGCGGCTTTACTTTGAGCTCCCCCCGGATGGCAGAGCTTCTCACCCTATCTCTAAGGGAGAGCCCCGCCACCCGGCGGAGGAAACTCATTTCGGCCGCTTGTACCCGTGATCTTGTCCTTTCGGTCATAACCGAAAGCTCATGACCATAGGTGAGGATGGGAACATAGATCGACCGGTAAATTGAGAGCTTTGCCTTCCGGCTCAGCTCCTTCTTCACCACAACGGATCGATACAGCGTCCGCATTACTGAAGACGCCGCACCGATCCGCCTGTCGATCTCACGATCCACTCTTCCCTCACTCGTGAACAAGACTCCGAGGTACTTGAACTCCTCCACTTGGGGCAAGATCTCCTCCCCAACCCGGAGATGGCACTCCACCCTTTTCCGGGCGAGAACCATGGACTCGGACTTGGAGGTGCTGATTCCCATCCCAGTCGCTTCACACTCAGCTGCGAACCGATCCAGTGAGAGCTGAAGATCCTGGCCAGATGAAGCCATCAGGACCACATCATCTGCAAAAAGCAGAGACCTAATCCTGCAGCCACCAAACCAGATCCCCTCAACGCCTTGACTGCGCCTAGAAATTCTGTCCATAAAAGTTATGAACAGAATCGGTGACAAAGGGCAGCCTTGGCGGAGTCCAACCCTCACTGGAAACGTGTCCGACTTACTACCGGCCATGCGGACCAAGCTCTGGCACTGATCATACAGGGAGCGGACTGCCACAATCAGACAGTCTGATACCCCGTACTCTCTGAGCACTCCCCACAGGACTTCCCGAGGGACACGGTCGAATGCCTTCTCCAAGTCTACAAAACACATGTAGACTGGTTGGGCAAACTCCCATGCACCCTCAAGGACCCTGCCGAGAGTATAGAGCTGGTCCACAGTTCCACGACCAGTACGAAAACCACACTGTTCCTCCTGAATCCGAGGTTCGACTATCCGGCGTAGCCTCCTCTCCAGTACACCTGAATAGACCTTACCGGGAAGGCTGAGGAGTGTGATCCACGATAGTTAGAACACACCCTCCGGTTCCCCTTCTTAAAGAGAGGAACCACCACCCCGGTCTGCCAATCCAGTGGTACCGCCCCCAATGTCCACGCGATGCTGCAGAGTCTTGTCAACCAAGACAGCCCCACAGCATCCAGAGCCTTAAGGAACTCCGGGCGGATCTCATCTACCCCCGGGGCCTTGCCACCGAGGAGCTTTTTAACTACCTCAGCAACCTCAGCCCCAGAAATTTGAGAGCCCACCACAGACTCCCCAGGCACTGCTTCCTCATAGGAAGACGTGTTGGTAGGATTGAGGAGGTCTTCGAAGTATTCCCTCCACCGATCCACAACATCCGCAGTCGAGGTCAGCAGAACACCATCCTCGCCATGCACGGTGTTGATAGTGCACTGCTTCCCCTTCCTGAGGCGGCGGATGGTGGTCCAGAATTGCTTCGAAGCCGTCCGGAAGTCGTTTTCCATGGCCTCACCGAACTCCTCCCATGTCCGAGTTTTTGCCTCTGCGACCGCTGAAGCCGCACACCGCTTGTCCTGTCGGTACTTGTCCGCTGCCTCAGGAGTCCTATGAGCCAAAAGAACCCGATAGGACTCCTTCTTCAGCTTGACGGCATCCCTCACCGCCGGTGTCCACCAACGGGTTCTAGGATTACCGCCACGACAAGCACCAACTACCTTGCGGCCACAGCTCCAATCAGCCGCCTCGACAATAGAGGCGCGGAACATGGTCCATTCGGACTCAATGTCCAGCACCTCCCTCGTGACATGTTCAAAGTTCTTCCGGAGGTGGGAATTGAAACTCTCTCTGACAGGAGACTCTGCCAGACGTTCCCAGCGAGGTGACGTTCCACGTCCCAAGAGCTAGCTTCTGTAGCCGAGGATCGGACCGCCAAGTGCCCCGCCCTCGGCTGCCGCCCAGCTCACATTGCACCCGACCTCTATGACCCCTGCTATGGATGGTGAGCCCATTGGAGGGGGGACCCACGTTGCCTCTTCGGGCTGTGCCCGGCCGGGCCCCATGGGGACAGGCCCGGCCACCAGGCGCTCGCCATCGTGCCCCACCTCGGGGCCTGGCTCCAGAGGGGGGCCCCGGTGACCCGCGTCCGGGCAAGGGAAATCTGGGTTCCTTGTTTGTTTTCTTCATAAAGGTCTTCGAGCTGCTCTTTGTCTGATCCCTCACCTAGGACCAGTTTGTCTTGGGAGACCCTACCAGGGGGCATAAAGCCCCCGGACAACATAGCTCCTAGGATCATTGGGACACGCAAACTCCTCTACCACGTTAAGGTGGCAGCTCAGAGAGGAGTATTTATTTATTTATTTATTTATGTATTTATATATGCACCTTATTGCTTTTTTATCCTGCACTACCATGAGCTTATGTAACGAAATTTCGTTCTTATCTGTGCTGTAAAGTTCAAATTTGAATGACAATAAAAAGGAAGTCTAAGTCTAAATGAAGTATGTGCTGGTATTGTCGTAAATCCGGTGATGTGTCACATTTAGGGTATTGAATGATACATACAGTATTTTTATTTTTTTTAACAAAATAAAGTGGCGAGTGCACAATAACCAACAAAAACTATTGGTTCCCATTCAAACAATTTGGGTTTTGTCCTAAAAGCCTTCCTGTATCCATAGAATTACTCGGTTTGTAAACAATAACAAAAACGTCCAAAAATTATTTAAGAAAATAATAGAATATCGATGTAATAACTTTAGTATCATTAATAACTAGGTATTGATAGTATCGACATCTGGATCGATCACTCCTACTTTACATTGAATCTTTAGCGGTGAGATTATTGCGTCATCCTGCTTGGCGTGTGTGTGTATTATACTTAGCCATTCCATTCCCCTAGTCCTCCAGTGATAATGGTAATTGGAAGAAACTTTATTTTCCGCCATGATGGTGAGGATTAGTATCTTTAGAAGCGGCTTCACACTGTGGATAGACGACGCGTTCCTTGCAGATTGCTCTCAAATTAAAGCCGGTGTTCTGGCAAGACATGCACCCTCCTGGAATTCATGCAACTCCTGCATGTGTGTAAGAAGGATAATGGAAATGTAATTGTGTGTCCTTCATAGTGCATCCGTTTTGAAGGAATCTTTCATGTGAGTATGATCTTTAGCCATTTAAACACTGCTACAGCTGCGGTAAAGATTGTCTGGGCTCAGCAGCCTATCAGCTGATCAGATTATCACTTAAACAAGCAAGACCTCTCTGCTTTAAAGGCTAATTGTTATGGCTGTGAATCTTTGGGCACCACACGATTCAATTTGAGTCTTGGGGGGGTAACGATTCGATTCAGAATCAATACTTTTTTAATAACATTGGGTGCCAGTTCCATGATTAACTACATCCCTCCATAAAATAGATAAACAACTCTGATACGTTTATGTATTACTTAAAAGAAAACTGGTTTGTTTGTAAAAAAAAAAATCCCCAAAAAACATCTTGTATAGGTTTGCATGAGGAAACATGCTTTATCAGTATCTTGCACTATCAGGCTTCATACCCCTCTTCAAAAAAGCTGTGCAATGCAAAACTTGATCATTTCAGCCATTAATCTCGACTTGCTCTTTTTCATTTACAAAAATATCAGCACACATTTTTTTATTAACTTTTGTAAAGAATTATATTTATTGTTATTGTTGCTGATCAGTTTACATTTATTTTAACTTATGAAGTTAATTTAATTGTATTTTTCAGAATCAAATGGCTATAGTCGGTCAAAAAATGCTTATAGTTTACAAACCCCGTTTCCATATGAGTTGGGAAATTGTGTTAGATGTAAATATAAACGGAATACAATGATTTGCTAATTATTTTCAACTCATATTCAATTGAATGCACTACAAAGACAAGATATTTGATGTTCAAATAGAATTTCATGGCTGCAACACGTGCCAAAGTAGTTGGGAAAGGGCATGTTCACCACTGTGTTACATGGCCTTTCCTTTTAACAACACTCAGTAAACATTTGGGAACTGAGGAGACACATTTTTGAAGCTTCTCAGGTGGAATTCTTTCCCATTCTTGCTTGATGTACATCTTAAGTTGTTCAACAGTCCGGAGTCTCCGTTGTGGTATTTTAGGCTTCATAATGCGCCACACATTTTCAATGGGAGACAGGTCTGGACTACAGGCAGGCCAGTCTAGTACCCGCACTCTTTTACTATGAAGCCACGTTGATGTAACACGTGGCTTGGCATTGTCTTGCTGGACTGGGTGAAAAGTAGACGTGACGATTTTTGGGAGGGGCACTGAAATTTGAGAGTCTCCCGGGAGGGTTGGCAAGTATGAGAAGGCCAGCTCTAGTGTTAATTTGATATCGCCTCAAGGGCCAAGTGAAATTACACAGGGGGCCAAATCCCGCGGGCCAGAGTTTGACACCCATGCTCTAGTGGCAGGGTATACAAATATTTGCTATTCTGACATCCAGTGGACACATTTAGAACGGCAGTTTATTTAATACAAAAATTTCAGCTCATTTTTATACTTAGCAAACTCATGATAAAACCTGCCATGCGTTGGACACCCCTGATGTAAATTGTGGTTAGGGCTGGGCGATATGGCCTTTTAGGCCATGTCACGATACACGATATATATCTCGGTATTTTTCCTTAGCCTTGAATGAACACTTGATGCATATAATCACAGCAGTATGATGATTCTATGTGTCTACATTAAAACATTCTTCTTCATTCTGCATTAATATATGCTCATTTTAAACATTCATGCAGAAGGAAATCACAACTAAGTCAATTGACCAAAAGTGTATTTATTAAACAGTTATTAATCAGTGGCACAAACATTCATGTCATTTCCAAAACAGAAAGTGCAAGATTTTCAGAGACATTTTAAAACAAGCTATAAGTGCACTTTTGTGCATGATGTCACTAAGATGACATATCAAAACAACACTAAATTAAAGTGCACTTTTTGTACAGAACGCCACTACAATAGTTTAAAACAAATAAAGTGCACTTTTGTGCATGATGTCACACAAGATATTTCAATAAGTGTCAAATAAAAATTAGCTGCATAATAGGAAATCAATAGGTTCCTGTGGACGTTATCTCCTGTTGTTGACTATTTTTTTCATACGGTGTTGATGTGGAAATGGTTGCTTCGGCATTTTGTTGAAGTGGCACTAAACAGAGATGTTGACATGCGGAGTTTCAAGCACTCTTCATTCTCTAGCGGGTGACTTTTCAAATGATGTTACATTAGCAGAGCTGCTACTTTTTGTACGCTTCTGCCACATACTTGACATATTACGGTTGTATGTTCGACATATTCCCGCTTGAAGCCAAACCACCGCCAGACGATGGACACCCTGCTGTTTTTCTTGGGAATTAATTCTTCCTTCATTTGTTACCAGATTTGCACCTTCTTTGTCTCGTATTACCACTCGCACCGCTCCGTTAGCACCACAGCTAATGTGACCATGCCGCTACCTCTCTGCTCCGCGAGGGCGTATGACGTTGTATGTGACATATGTAAGAAGGTGCGCTTGTTTTACGTCTCTGTGAGAAGGAGAGACAAGAAAGAGTGGGAAGAGCCTGCAGTGTAATGCCCGCAGCTAAAAGCAACTGCGGGAGAACGTATACTCGAATATCACGATATAGTCATTTTCTATATCGCACAGAGACAAACCCCGCGATATATCGAGTCTATCGATATATCGCCCAGCCCTAATTGTGGTAAACATTTGGATTTTTTAAAAGAATAGTTAGATAAACGTATGGCCATTTGTAACATATGGAAAGCAGAGATAACAAAGAGATAATCTGAGCACCCACACTCAGGCCGGCAATGTGAGAGCTAGGGATGATAATGCTAGCCGAGCTACCAACTGACAGAACGAGGACACCGATTTGAAAGACTTCCAGCTATAACGTAGCCACAACTCTGCAAGGTAATCACTGTCCATTGTGCTAAAGATAAAGACCTAGCCGCACAGTAAGCACCAGAATGGCACTTTGAAAAGTAATTGAGCTTCTACTCAAAAGCTGCTGTTTAGTTTACTTTGTGGCACTGGATTGTATCTTGCACTTGTGTTACTTTAGTGCTATAAAACCTCTGCTTGATGCACAGCTTTCTTTTCTCTCTATCTAATTGTTGCTACCTGAGCAAAGAACAGTAAATACCTGGTAGTGAATTGTTTACGTCTACTTGTCTTAAAGGGGAACATTATCACCAGACCTATGTAAGCGTCAATATATACCTTGATGTTGCAGAAAAAAGACCTTTTTTTTTTTTATAACCGATTTCCGAACTCTAAATGGGTGAATTTTGGCGAATTAAACGCCTTTCTATTATTCGCTCTCGGAGCGATGACATCACAACGTGACGTCACATCGGGAAGCAATCCGCCATTTTCTCAAACACATTACAAACACCGAGTCAAATCAGCTGTGTTATTTTCCGTTTTTTCGACTGCTTTCCGTACCTTGGAGACATCATGCCTCGTCGGTGTGTTGTCGGAGGGTGTAACAACACGAACAGGGACGGATTCAAGTTGTACCAGTGGCCCAAAGATGCGAAAGTGGCAAGAAATTGGACGTTTGTTCCGCACACTTTACCGACGAAAGCTATGCTACGACAGAGATGGCAAGAATGTGTGGATATCCTGCGACACTCAAAGCAGATGCATTTCCAACGATAAAGTCAAAGAAATCTGCTGCCAGACCCCCATTGAATCTGCTGGAGTGTGTGAGCAATTTAGGGACAAAGGGCCTCGGTAGCACGGCAAGCAATGGCGGCAGTTTGTTCCCGCAGACGAGCGAGCTAAACCCCCTGGATGTCTTGGCTCACACCGTCCCTTATGCCACCGAAGATGATCAAGAGAAGAATATCGACCCTAGCTTCCCTGGCCTGCTGACATCAACTCCAAAACTGGACAGATCAGCTTTCAGGAAAAGAGCGCGGATGAGGGTATGTCTACAGAATATATTAATTGATGAAAATTGGGCTGTCTGCACTCTCAAAGTGCATGTTGTTGCCAAATGTATTTCATATGCTGTAAACCTAGTTCATAGTTATTAGTTTCCTTTAATGCCAAACAAACACATACCAATCGTTGGTTAGAAGGCGATCGCCGAATTCGTCCACGCTTTCTCCCGTGTCGCTGGCTGTCGTGTCGTTTTCGTCGGTTTCGCTTGCATACGGTTCAAACCGATATGGCTCAATAGCTTCAGTTTCTACTTCAATTTCGTTTTCGCTACCTGCCTCCACACTACAACCATCCGTTTCAATACATGCGTAATCTGTTGAATCGCTTAAGCCGCTGAAATCCGAGTCTGAATCCGAGCTAATGTCGCTATATCTTGCTGTTCTATCCGCCATGTTTGTTTGTATTGGAATCACTGTGTGACGTCACAGGAAAATGGACGGGTGTATATAACGATGGTTAAAATCAGGCACTTTGAAGCTTTTTTTAGGGATATTGCGTGATGGGTAAAATTTTTAAAAAAACTTCGAAAAATAAAATAAGCCACTGGGAACTGATTTTTAATGGTTTTAACCCTTCTGAAATTGTCATAATGTTCCCCTTTAATCAATTCATGGTAGCAGGGGATCATCTTGAATGGAGACAAGTCAGCAGCGCAGAGACGTCACTAACTGATGCAAAGAGGAGTGGTCCATCCTGGGTTCTGACTTTGAACAGCTAGTGCACCCTCCGTGGTCACCTGATAACCTCTGCCCCAGGAGGGCAGAGCAGAAAAGAGCGACAGCAGATCAACTGGTCTAAAAAGTTGTCTATACAAATAATTAAGAAGCACTTCCGTAATGTCGGCTAGCAAAAGTAGTATCCCGATTAGGGATGTCCCGATCCGATATTTGGATCGGATCGGCTGCCGATATTTGCCAAAAATTGCGTATCGGCAAGGCATGGGAAAATGCCGATCCAGATCCAGTTTAAAAAAAAACTCCGGTCCGTGTTTTCCAACGCACCTATTTAAATAATACATTCCACTTTTCTGCTGCTACGTAATTTTCGTTCCGCATTTTCCAGCACACCTTCAACACATCCACAATTCTCACGCAGTTGCTTTTAGCTGCTGGCATTACACGACAGGCTCTTCTCACTCTTTCCTGTGTCTCCCTCTCACAGACAGCGAGCACACCTTCTTACACACGTCACATACTGTCACGTCATACGTCACATACGTAAACGTCCTCTCCCAGCAGAGAGCGAGGTAGCGGCATGGCTAACGTTAGCTGTGATGCTAGCGCAGCCGCTAAGGTGCGCGCCTGCTCAAGCGTCCTCTGCAAGTATTGATTCTGAATCGAAAAATTTCCACAACACCGTATAAAAAAATTAGTTATTTTTTTAGTTGTGATTTCCTTCTCTGCATGAAAGTTTAAAAGTAGCATATATTAATGCAGTATGAAGAAGAATGTTTTAATGTAGACATGCAAGCCTTGAAAGAACATTTTGAAAATCAAGACTACATTTCCTGCAAATGGGTGCATTTCTACCCTATATTTTAACTTTAGATTTATTCTCATATCAAACTCTTTTGGCTGTCTTTTTGACACTTACATCCGGCGCCCCCCTCCACACCCTGGATTATAAATAATGTAAATAATTCAATGTGATTATCTTGTGTGATGACTGTATTATGATGATAGTATATATCTGATAGTATATATCTGTATCATGAATCAATTTAAGTGGACCCCGACTTAAACAACTTGAAAAACTTATTGGGGTGTTACCATTTAGTGGTCAATTGTACGGAATATGTACTTCACTGTGCAACCTACTAATAAAAGTCTCAATCAATCAATCAAAACACATAGAATCATCATACTGCTGTGATTATATGCATCAAGTGTTCATTCAAGGCTAAGGCAAAATATCGAGATATATATTGTGTATCGCAATGTGGCCTTAAAATATCGCAATATTAAAAAAAGGCCATATCGCCCAGCCCTTGTTTAATGATGCCATTTCTGTTTGTCATGTATAATTTTGTCTATTTTGTGTTTATCCTTGAATAAACAGGTCAGTTTCTTGTTACCAACCATTGTGTATTATTCAAACTCCCCTAATTCAGCTGGCTAGTTGTTATCAAGAGTACTAAAACCCTTTTCAACATGATTCTGACAACTAAGTAGGCTAAATAACTTTAAACTTTAATACATGCTCGGATAGGCCAGTATCGGTCAGTATCGGTATCGTATCGGAAATGCAAAAACAATATCGTATCGGATCGGAAGTGCAAAAACCTGGATCGGGACATCCAGAAAGATATGCCCCCCGCCCACACATGCCGCCTGCCCACACACTTCATCTGGTCAGTATGCGTCACGTAACGCTCTGTCGGCGGCGGCGCTCAGTGATGCGTTTCCTTGTCGCCATTCATTTGAGGGATTCACTGTGCTACACTTTGGATTTGCACTTCATTGACGTTCAGAGCTTTATAGTCGGGATTTATGAAGAAGGGGGCGCTGCCGCTCGGAGGCCGTCGGCAAGATTTACCCCTGCAGAGGTGGCCATATAAAAGAAATAGGGGTCAGGTCAGGTCACATGATGGGCAGGTGAGTGTGTGATGAACGCTCCAATTATAAACGGTAAAAAACTGCAGACGGATGGCACGCCCGCACCCTCCCACACAGGTGTCGAACTGCGGTTGAACCCGTCGATGATGTCACGACGCAGCTTCGCATGCTGGGACTTGGAGTTGGCAGCGAGGAAGATGAGCTTCCAAAAAAAAAAAAAAGGAGGAAAGAAAATGCATCGGTCCCTCCTCGGCGTGTTTATCTTGTTGCTCCACGTGGCGAGCAAGGCTGGAACGTTTCCCGGATGGACGGTTCGGACTGATCGATGGGGCACGTGCGTTCATGCCAGCCAGCGGAAAAGAGAAAGACGGGATTGCAGAAGACCTCTGGACACAATGTGGCACAAAGCTCAGGCTGCAGGCAACAATGGAATTACAAGCACTGGCAGCCGGAGCAGATTAGTGTTATTCCGTAAACTCTGCGCTCCTCTGGGAATTCTTGGTGGCAGCGCTCACTCAGAGGGAGACGTGGCTGCCAGGATTTCCGCTCGGGATTTTCCAAAGCCAAACAGCTCACTTTTCTCACGCTGCCGAAGGCTGGACGCGGTCTAGATGGGGTGAACGGGCCACTGAGTTTATCCTCACTGGTCATAAGGCGGATTCTGGACCGACTCTTCTCAATCTGGTTCTCTTTCAAGTCAAGCGGTTAAGATCTTGGCTCTTCAGTCTAATTAACCCAAATTAAAATCCACACAGAGGTTTCTACTTCTTCCTATGTTGTCAAAAAGGGGTCCGAAGCGGGATGGTTGTGTGACCCATGTATGATAGAGCCAAAGATCTTGGCTTTTCAAAGCAGAAAGCAGTTTTTTCAGACCAGTTCAAATCCATTTTGAGTGTTCTACTTTTTATGGTGTCAGAAGTGGGATGGTTAGCCACGTTTACCAAACTTGTGTGACCCCGGTATAACAAAGCTAGAGATCTCGGCTCTTCAAAGCTTTTTAGATCAATTTAAATCCATATCGTAGGTACTACTATTTATGGTGTCAGAAGCGGGATGGTTAGCTGTGATTTACAGAGTTTTTGTGACCCCTGTATTATGATCGAGCCAGAGATCTTGGCCTTCCAAAGCAGAGGACAGGTTTTTCAGACCAAATCAAATCCACATTGAGAGTAGTACTTTTTATAGTGTCAGAAGTGGGATGGTTAGCCATGTTGTGGCTAGTTTAAAGAACTCTCGGGCCCTACAATATGATTGTTTCTTGTCTATGTGTATAATTTTGCGTACATTCATGGACTGATTTTTCAGTCTAATAAATGTTTTGCCGAGTTTAAAGAACGGCAAAACATTCATGGCACAAGTGTGACGCTTCTACAGGGTGAACCACTCGTCTGTGCATCAGTTGGGGACGTCTCTGCGCTGCTGACCTGTCTCCACTCAAGATAATCTCCTGCTGGCCCCGCTATGGACTGGATTCTCACTATTATATTAGATCCACTATGGACTGGAATCTCACAATATTATGCTAGATCCACTTGACCACATCTGAGGTCCCCTCCAAGGTTTCTCATTGTCATCCCATTGGGTTGAGTTTTTTCTTGCCCTGAAGTGGGATCTGAGCCGAGGATGTTCTTGTGGCATGTGCAGTCCTTTGAGACACTTGTGATTTAGGGCTATATAAGCCCTAAATAATATAAACATTAGGGGTGTAATAATATAAACATTAGGGGTGTAACGGTACGTGTATTTGTATTGAACCGTTTCGGTACGGGGGTTCGGTTCGGAGGTGTACCGAACGAGTTTCCACATGAATATATTAAGTAGCCGCCTAAGCTAAAGTCTTAACAAGCTGCTCCGATTCGTTCTGCCTCTGTCTCTGTCAGTACTCTACACAGCACCCAGCATTGTCCCACCCACACCATCTGATTGGTTACATGCAGAGTGGTAACAGCCAATCAGCAGTGCGTATTCAGAGCGCATGGTGTCAGTGCTCGTGATGAGCAGGTAGGTGTTTAGCAGGTAAGCATCAGGCAGCGAACTCTCCCCAAATGATAATAAACACCTCCCAGTCAACTACTAGTAACATCACTATGAGCCCGATGACCTTCTAGAAACATAAGCGGCAGCTTCAGCTCGCTCACAGTCCTGGCTTGAGGTGAAGGCTAATTAGCTTTTAGCGTAACGTTAGCTCATTTTGTGGTGTGTGTGTGTGTGTGTTTGTGTGTGCGTGTGTTACGGACAGCAAAGCCCTGTCTGTCTATTATTTCACTTTACCTTTTTCTGTGTTGATTGAGCTGTGTTGAAGCAGCAAAAAAGGACATTATGTTAAATGAAGAGTTTCTGTCTCTGATAGTTGACATAATAATGTAAGTGCATCATTAAGCCTACATGAACTCCATGGTGTTCAGGGATGAATAGTCTCTCCTATTGCTATTGTACTATTTTTTCAGCTATAGTTACATTAATCATTAGTAATGGAGCAGCCTAGTTTTGAATGGCAGGGTCCCTGCTATCACATGTTGATAAAAATATAACATTTACATAATAAAAATCAACTACAGGCTTCCCAAATGCTGTAATAAATTAAGCATGATGAGTTGACTTGAAACTGTTTAATGTTGCACTTTTTATATGTCGAAGAAAAGTTTTGTCATTTTATTTAATCTAAGCAACAACTTGAGGCAGTTTAATGTTGATTAACGTGGGCAGAATTATTATAGTGTTCCCAATGTTAAAAGGATAAAGCCATTGTTTACAAATTTGGTAAATAAATAACCAAAAAATTTATATTTTGTTGTTTTCTTACTGTACCGAAAATGACCCGAACTGTGACCTCTAAACCGAGGTACGTACCGAACCAAAATTTTTGTGTACAGTTACACCCCTAGTAAACAATGATTGATTCTATGATAGAGCCAGAGAACTTGCTCTCTAGTATCAAGGACAATGTTGTCAGTCTAAGAGACCCAAGTTCAAATCCATATTGAAGGAACTAAGGGCTCAAGGAACTTTATTGACATATAAGCAGATCAGGTGACAGGTTTTTTCAGTCCAATTCAAATCCACATTAAGGGTACTACTACTTATGTTGTCAAAATGGTGTCAGAGGTGGGATCGTTCCTTGGAAGGTCGTCCATTCTGTGCCAACTATGAATGATCCTCGACACAGGGTGATCCCTGTATGATCGGAGATGTTGGCTCTTTGGTGTCAGATACATATTTTCAGTCTAATAGACTATGGTTCAAATCTACATTAAGAATACTACTTCTGGTGTCAGAAGTGGGATGATTAGCCATGCCGTGCCTTGTTTGAAGGATCCTTGAGCCCTATGAGTGTGATAATGTGCCGCCTCTATATACATAATTTGGGGTGCATGCCAGACTAACTGACTCTTTGGTGTCATTGACTAATTTTCCCCCACAGTTTAAATCTCCAGTGAGGGTACTACTTCTTACGGTGTTAGAAGCGGGCCATTCTGTGTGTTGTTTCAAGGTCTGTCTAAACAGGTGACCCCCTGTATTATAGAGCCAGAAATCTTGCTCTTTGGTGTGAAGAATAATTTTTTTCTGTCAAATATACTCAAGTTCAAATCCTCATTGAGGGAACTACCGCTTACGTCAAAAGCTATTCAACTACATAATGAAGAGGGCTGCAATTTAAAGAGCCCTAGGGCCGAACATTGAAATGTGGATGTTTTGTCAGAAAGTGCCTCTGCAGGTTATATTTCTTGGAGACTGTGTTTACTTAATTGCACAGTAAACACATTGGCTTACACACCGCACTGTCTATAAATTCATTATTCTGTCCTTGATACTTGTTTCCAGCATGTGCAGATAGTTACCAGTATGAAGAAAAACAAGCTCCAGTTCTTGTCGGATTGATGTGCCTTCTTTTGAATTATTTCCCTTACTTTTAATTATATACACTTCTTCCTTCATTTAGGTTTGTAAGACTAAAAATATAAACCTCAAATAAACATTAAAGTATAACGTCCGTTGTATATTTTACATCAATAAAATAGAAGGCTTAGTGTTAATATATTCCCACAATAAACTACAAATGTTTACACATATAGAAATTACACAACATTCACACACCAAACATTGCGTACACTGTATGTGACTTATCACAATCAGCGTTGTCACCCTCTACTGGTCAAATATAGCGCAACATATATTAAACGAGCTTTGATCGCCAGAGTTACTCCATCCATCCATCCATCCATTTTCTACCGCTTGTCCCTTTCGGGGTCGCGGGGGTTGTTGGAGCCTATCTCAGTTGTATTCGGGCGGAAGGCAGGTACACCCTGGACAAGTCGCCATCTCATCGCAAGGGCCAACACAGACAGACAGACAACATTCACACACTAGTGCCCATTTAGTGTTGCCAAATCTCAGACAAAAAACAACACGACCACGAATACGTAAGACATCACAAAATCAGCAATTTCAATACAAAACAAACTAAATATATTTACGTACAATATCTACTTACAAATGTTTGACCAAGTTTCGTAATGAAGCTTACACGTGTGAATTTTAACTGTTGTTACTAAAGATGTCCGATAATATCGGGCTGCCGATATTATCGGCCGATAAATGCTTTAAAATGTAATAACGGAAATTATCGGTATCGGTTCGAAAATTATCGGTATCGGTTTCAAAAAGTAAAATTTATGATTTTTTAAAACGCCGCTGTACGGAGTGGTAAATGGACTGCCTTTGCGTGCTGGCCCAATCACATAATATCTACGGCTTTTCACACACACGATTGAATACCAACGTATACTTGGTCAACAGCCATACAGGTCACACTGAGGGTGGCCGTATAAACAACTTTAACACTGTTAAAAATATGCGCCACACTGTGAACCCACACCAAACAAGAATGACAAACACATTTCGGGAGAACATCCGCACCGTAACACAACATAAACACAACAGAACAAATACCCAGAACCCCTTGCAGCACTAACTCTTCCGGGACGCTACAATATACACCCCCCACCACCCCCCCAACCCCGCCCGCCTCAACCTCCTCATGCTCTCTCAGGGAGCGCATGTCCCAATTTCCAAGCTGCTGTTTTGAGGCATGTTAAAAAAAATAATGCACTTTGTGATTTCATTAATAAATATGGCAGTGCCATGTTGGCATTTTTTTTCCATAACTTGAGTTGATTTATTTTGGAAAACCTTGTTACATTGTTTAATGCATCCAGCGGGGCATCACAACAAAATTAGGCATAATAATGTGTTAATTCCACGACTGTATAAATCGGTATCGGTTGATATCGGAATTGGTAATTAAGAGTTGGACAATATCGGATATCGGCAAAACAGCCATTATCGGACATCTCTAGTTGTTACTGCTTGTCTGGATCAATGTGTCCGTCACTTAAAATGTCCGACAGGAAACAATGACTGGAGCATTTGCTCGGGGTAGAACATTCATACTTTGTTGTCCAGTCGTTCTTAAAAGTCGGATTTTTGCAATTTATTTTGATTTTTTTTTTCCTGGGTTGAATGAGTAGTCTTCTTCTACTCACCCCACTGTGACACATATGCCTCGCTGTTGCCCCCTGCGGGGTGGCGGGAGTACTGCATACATGATCAACCCTCGTTTTTATGGTTTCATCAAGCCTACTTGGGCGATGTTCGGCGAGCCAAATGAAAAGCTTTGGCGGGCCGGATGTTGATTAGGCCTGTCCTACACTGTCAAACTGGTGTCTGAAGTGGGATGTTTAGCCATTTGGTAATAATGATAATAATAATACATTTTATTTATAAGGCGCCTTTCTGGGCACTCAAGGACATGGTACAAAATCAAAACAATAAAATAAAATTGGATAAAAAAAACAACAAAGAGAAAAGAAAAGATGATTACAATGAATAAGCAGTCAGGAATAGGTGTGTTTTGAGTCTTGATTTGAAGAGGGATATTGAATTTAAGTTGCGAAGGTCTGGTGGTAAAGAGTTCCAAAGATGTGCGGCAGAGCGGCTGAAAGCTCGGGCACCCATGGTGGACAGTTTAAATAAAGGGACAGTGAGATGGATGGATGAAGAGAATCTTAGGGAACGTGAGGGCGTGGCGACATGGATCAGGTCAGAGAGATATGATAGAGAGAGGTTATGGATGGCTTTGAAAGTGAGGAGAATTATTTTAAAGTGGATGCGATGTTTGATGGGTAGCCAGTGGAGTTGCTGCAGAACAGGGGTGATGTGCTGGATTGAAGGGGTTCTGGTGATTAGAGTTCTGGAGAAGCTGAAGTTTGTTAAGTGACTTGTGAGGGAGACCAAACAGGAGAGAGTTGCAGTAGTGCAGGCGAGAGGTGACCAGGCAATGGACTAACTAGTGGTGCCAAGTTTGAAGAACCCGTGGATGCTACGAATGTGATCGTGTGCTCTCTGTATGTATATGATTTGGCTCAGAGGGCCCAAGAATCGAGCCTTTTGGTGTTGTGGACAGGTTTTTCTGTCCAATAGACTTTGAGAGTTCAAATTCAGTATTTCGTTTTGTATTGGCTTGATTTATTGCTGCTTGAAAAACTACCGTATTTTTCGGAGTATAAGTCGCTCCGGAGTATACGTCGGACCTGCCGAAAATGCATAATAAATAAGGGAAAAAACATAAGTCGCACTGGAGTATAAGTCGCATTTTTTGGGGAAATGTATTTGATAAAAGCCAACACCAAGAATAGACATTTGAAAGACAATTTAAAATAAATAAAGAATAGTGAACAACAGGCTGAATAAGTGTACGTTATATGAGGCATAAATAAGCAACTGAGAACGTGCCTGGTATGTTAACGTAACATATTATGGTAAGAGTCATTCAAATAACTATAACATATAGAACATGCTATACGTTTACCAAACAATCTGTCACTCCTAATCGCTAAATCCCATGAAATCTTATACGTCTAGTCCAGGGGTCGGCAACCTTTACCAGTGTAAGAGCCATTTTGACCAGTTTCACAAATTAAAGAAAACAATGGGAGCCACAAAAATCTTTTGAAATTTAAAATGAAATAACACTGCATGCAAAGTTTTTTTTTTTTGCTTTGTGCTATGTATAAACCAAGGGTCTCAGACACGCGGCCCACACCTTAATATGAAAATTGAATGTTAGTGTGGCCCGCGAGTTTTATATGAATGGCGCATGACAGCGTCATACTTGTCAACCCTCCCGATTTTTCCGGCAGACTACGAATTTCAGGGCAACTATTCTCTCGAACGTGCCGTGATGGTACAGCATTTAGCGCCCACTACAACCAGCGTGCCGGCCCAGCCACACGTTGTATGAGGCTTCTGCTTGCTCACGTAAGTGACAGCAATGCATACTTGCTCAACAACCACACAGGTTACACTGACGGTGGCGGTATAAAAAACTTTAACACTCTTACTAATAATGCGCCACACTGTGAACCCACACCAAACAAGAATGACAAACACATTTCGGGAGAACATCTGCACCGTAACACAACATAAACACAACAGAACAAATACCCAGAATCCCATGCAGCCCTAACTCTTCCGGGCTACATTATACACCCCCGCTACCAAACCCCGCCCACCTCAACCGATGGGGGTTGATGTGTGAGGCAGCAGGGTTGGGGTGGTGGCAGGGGTGTATAATGTAGCCCGGAAGAGTCAGGGCTGCTTGGGATTCTGGGTATTTGTTCTGTTGTGTTTATGATGTGTTAAGGTGCAGATGTTCTCCCGAAATGTGTTTGTCATTCTTGTTTGGTTTTGGTTCAAAGTGTGGCGCATCATTAGTAAGAGTGTTAAAGTTGTTTTATATGGCCACCGTCAGTGTGACCTGTGTGGCTGTTGACCAAGTATGCTTTGCTGTCACTTACGTGTGCAAGCAGAAGATGCATATAACAAGAGGCTGGGCTTGCACGCTGTTTGTACAGATTGTAGGGGGTGCTAAATACTGTACCATCGTGGCACGCCCTTATTATTATTGTAAGGGTGAAAATCGGAGAATATTGATCTCGTGAGTTTTCTGCAAGAGGCACTTAAATCCGGAAGTCTCCCGGGAAAATCGGGGGGGTCGGCAAGTATGCAGCTGAGCCGCATCAGAGTGATCAAAGAGCCGCATGCGGCTCCGGAGCCGCGGGTTGCCGACCCCTGGTCTTACGTGAATGAGCTAAATAATATTATTTGATGTTTTACGGTAATGTGTTAATAATTTCACACACAAGTCGCTCCTGAGTATAAGTCGCACCCCCGGCCAAACTATGAAAAAAACTGCGACTTATAGTCCGAAAAATACGGTAAATAACATTTGTTAATAAATGGTGTCGAAACAAATTGATCAGGCATGTTTTTTTTCACTCCAGGTGTTCCTCAGGGGTCCCTGCCAAGCCCATTGCTCTTATATATTTCTTTATTCTCTTTATGAGGCAAAAAGGGTGGTTATCATGACGATAAGGGTCTCCTATTAAAGAATCCTCTATCTGAGCTTAACGTGACCGCAACTCAACCGGTAGAGCGAGCAAAGAGCCGTGGAGGTGGACGGGAGGGCTGATTGGTCGGTGAGGGTGGGGTGGGGTTGTGATGATATATCTTCTTTTCAAATGTTATTATTAAAGCTTGCTTTCTACTCAGCTTAGCTAAACAGGATTATGCTGTAGTCCACTTTTTATTATTATAATAGAACACACACACACACACACACACACACACACAGACTGACACACACACACACACACATGCGTGCACACTAGTGCACACAAAGACAATGACATGCCCCGAGGCAACGCCTTAGCCGAGACTCCTCTTCCTCATTTTCTATTCCCGGTTTTCTTTTTTCTCCCCACACTCAGCTGTCACGTCATTTTTACTTGGCTTCTTCCTCCTCTTCCTCTCCCTCTCCCTTTCTTCGGACTCTCATTATCATCGCCTCCATCATTCCCGTTGTCTTTGTGCGTCGGCCGTCTTTGTGCGGGGGTGAAATTGTAATTTAATTGCTTCACAGATCGAAATGAGCCTGACTGTTACGATGATTTTATTTGATTTTTTTTTTACCTTCTGCGTGAACTCTTTTTCTCTCTGCACAAGCAGAATACAAAAAGAGTAACCGACGTCGGAATGTGAACAAGCAGGTTTGCGGCAGGAATGTTGTTGGCCTTTTGTTGATTTTCTATTTAACCCTTTGAAGGTAACACACTTTCATTATGTACTTTCTTTTATTTAATAAGTATCATTATTATTTTCATATCATCCGATTTTGATTAGAGGTGTCTGATAATATCGGCCTGCCGATATTATCGGCCGATAAATGCGTTAAAATGTAATATCGGAAATTATCGGTATCTGTTTTTTTATTATCGGTATCGTTTTTATTTTAATTTTTTAATTTATTTTTTTAAATTTTTTTTTTTTAATTAAATCAACTCATTCACACAAAAGGGTTGTTTGTTTCTGTTATTAATATTCTGGTTCCTACATTATATATCAATATATATCAATACAGTCTGCAGGGATACAGTCCGTTAGCACACATGATTGTGCGTGCTGCTGGTCCACTAATAGTACTAACCTTTAACAGTTAATTTGACTCATTTTCATTAATTACTAGTTTCTATGTAACTGTTTTTATATTGTTTTACTTTGTTTTTTATTCAAGAAAATGTTTTTAATTTATTTATCTTATTTTATTTGTATTTTGTTGTTGTTGTAAAGGACCTTATCTTTACCATACCTGGTTGTCCAAATTAGGCATACTAATGTGTTAATTCCACGACTGTATATATTGGTATCGGTTGATATCGGTATCGGTAATTAATGGTTTGGTCAATATCGGAATATCGGATATCGGCAAAAAGCCATTATCGGACATCCCTAATAATAATAATAATAATACATTTTACTTATAAGGCGCCTTTCTGGGCACTCAAGGACACCGTACTAAATCAAAACTAGAGATGTCCGATATCGGCCGGCCGATAAATGCGTTAAAATGTAATATCGGAAATTATCGGTATCGTTTTTTTTATTATCGGTATCGTTTATTTTTTATTAAATCTACATAAAAAACACAAGATACACTTAGAATTAGTGCACCAACCCAAAAAAACTTCCTCCCACACTCATTCACACAAAAGGGTTGTTCCTTTCTGTTATTAATATTCTGGTTCCTACATTATGTATCAATATATATCAATACAGTCTGCAAGGGATACAGTCCGTAAGCACACATGATTGTGCGTGCTGCTGGTCCACTAATAGTACTAACCTTTAACAGTTAATTTGACTCATTTTCATTAATTACTAGTTTCTATGTAGCTGTTTTTATATTGTTTTACTTTTTTTTATTCAAGAAAATGTTTTTAATTTATTTATCTTATCTTATTTTTTATTTTTTTTAAAGTACCTTATCTTCACCATACCTGGTTGTCCAAATTAGGCATAATAATGTGTTAATTCCACGACTGCATATATCGGTTGATATCGGTATCGGTAATTAAAGAGTTGGACAATATCGGGATATCGGCAAAAAGCCATTATCGGACATCCCTAATCTTGAGTAGTGTCAAGATTGTTGATGTTTTACATTATGATAGGACAGACATGGCCATGGCCAAAAGGCACACAAAAAAACACCTAAAAGCAGCGCAGAAGTCACAAAAGTGCCACCACTTGTTGCGCAGGCCCGATAAATGCATTAAAATATAATATCGGAAATTATCGGTATCTGTTTTTTTATTATCGGTATCTTTTTTTTTTTTAATTTTTTTTTTTTTTTAATTTTTTTAATTAAATCAACTCATTCACACAAAAGGGTTGTTTCTGTTATTAATATTCTGGTTCCTACATTATATATCAATATATATCAATACAGTCTGCAAGGGATACAGTCCGTAAGCGCATGATTGTGCGTGCTGCTGGTCCACTAATGGTACTAACCTTTAACAGTTAATTTGACTCATTTTCATTAATTACTAGTTTCTATGTAACTGTTTTTATATTGTTTTACTTTGTTTTTTATTCAAGAAAATGTTTTTAATTTATTTATCTTATTTTATTTGTATTTTGTTGTTGTTGTAAAGGACCTTATCTTCACCATACCTGGTTGTCCAAATTAGGCATACTAATGTGTTAATTCCACGACTGTATATATTGGTATCGGTTGATATCGGTATCGGTAATTAATGGTTTGGTCAATATCGGAATATCGGATATCGGCAAAAAGCCATTATCGGACATCCCTAATAATAATAATAATAATACATTTTACTTATAAGGCGCCTTTCTGGGCACTCAAGGACACCGTACAAAATCAAAACTAGAGATGTCCGATAATATCGGCCGGCCGATAAATGCGTTAAAATGTAATATCGGAAATTATCGGTATCGTTTTTTAAATTATCGGTATCCATCCATCCATCCATTTTCTACCGCTTATTGTGTTTTTTAATTTATTTTTTATTTTTTATTAAATCTACATAAAAAACACAAGATACACTTACAATTAGTACACCAACCCCAAAAAACTTCCTCCCACACTCATTCACACTCTGTTATTAATATTGTGGTTCCTACATTATATATCAATATATATCAATACAGTCTGCAAGGGATACAGTCCGTAAGCACACATGATTGTGCGTGCTGCTGGTCCTTTAATAGTACTAACCTTTAACAGTTAATTTGACTCATTTTCATTAATTACTAGTTTTTATGTAACTGTTTTTATATTGTTTTACTTTCTTTTTTATTCAAGAAAATGTTTTTAATTTATTCATCTTATTTTATTTTATTTTTTTTAAAAGTACCTTATCTTCACCATACCTGGTTGTCCAAATTAGGTATAATAATGTGTTAATTCCACGACTGCATGTATCGGTTGATATCGGTATCGGTAATTAAAGAGTTGGACAATATCGGGATATCGGCAAAAAGCCATTATCGGACATCCCTAATCTTGAGTAGTGTAAAGATTGTTGATGTTTTACATTATGATAGGACAAACATGGCCATGGCCAAAAGGCACACAAAAAAACACCTAAAAGCAGCGCAGAAGTCACAAAAGTGCCACCACTTGCTGCGCAAAAGGCAAAAAACACAATAAAACAAGAGGGAAACCACAAAGTACACAAGAACAAAGGACGACACACAAGAGCACGGAGCTCCTGCAACCAGCAGCCACTACAGTGGCGCCTTCTCGGAAAAACATGCCAGTTTTCAGGTTTGCTTCTGCACCAAATGAAAGAAACGAGAGATTAGTTAACATTTTCTGATTAAATAATAAGATGTACATAGAAAAATACATTTACATTTCTACTCAACAGTGAAACAAATGTAGAAAATGATAAAACACAGTGGATTATTTTGGAGCGTTTGTGCCAAGATATGAGACCCCAAATATAGAAATTGTCTGGAATTAGGGCTGCAACAACTAATCAATTAAAATCGATTATAAAAATAGTTGGCGATTAATTTAGTCATCGATTCGTTGGATCTACGCTATGCGCATGCGCAGAGGCTACTTTTTTTAAATTAATTTATTTTTTTATATTTTAATTTTTATTTTATTTTTTATAAACCTTTATTTATAAACTGCAACATTTACAAACAGCGGAGAAACAATAATCAAAATAAGTATAGTGCCAGTATGCTGTTTTTCTTCAATAAAATACTGGAAAGGATAGAGATGTAGTTTGTCTCTTTTATCCGATTATTAATCGAAGTAATAATCGACAGATTAATCGATGATCAAATTAGTTGTTAGTTGCAGCCCTATCTGGAATATAAACATTACTATTTTCAAATGATGATGGTACACACACTTACAACTCCCACTCTTGGGGGGGATGATTTGATTTCGAATAGATTCTCGCAATATATTATTTGCTACATAAAATATAGTCAAAGTGGGTCTGTCAAAATCAACAAGTTAACTCACGTGATTAATCACAAAAAAATCGCATTAATCATGGACACACTTAGATTAATCCTTACTCTATATCGGATTCTGTGTTTCCCACGAGACTGTATTCTATTAGTATGAGCAAATCTAATGTAATGCTTTTTAATGCCATTTTTAAAGTACCGCATATTAGGGCTGGGCGATATGGCTTTTTTTTTAATAACTCGATATTTTTAGGCCATATCACGATACACGATATATATCTCCATATTTTGCCTTAGCCTTGAAGGAACACTTGATGCATATAATCGCAGCAGTATGATGATTCTATGTGTCTACATTAAAACATTCTTTTTCATACTGCATTAATATATGCTCATTTTAAACTTTCATGCAGAGAGGGAAATAACAACAAAGTCAATTGACCAAAAGTGTATTTATTAACACAAACATTCATGTCATTTCAAAACAGAAAGTGCAAGATTGTCAGAGACATTTTAAAACAAGCTATGACTGCACTTTTGTGCATGATGTCACTAAGATGACATATCAAAACAACACTAAATTAAAGTGCACTTTTTGTACAGAACGCCACTACAATAGTTTAAAACAAATAATGTGCACTTTTGTGCATGATGTCACACAAGATATTTCAATAAGTGTCAAATAAAAATGAGCTGCTTAATAGTAAATCAACTAGTGTATGTCCTTCGCTATGTGGTAGGTTCCTGCGGACTAGGGCTGCAACTAACGATTAATTTGATAAACGATTAATCTGTCGATTATTACTTCGATTAATCGATTGATATTTGGATAAAAGAGACAAACTACATTTCTATCCTTTCCAGTATTTTATTGGAAACAAAAACCCAGCATACTGGCGCCATGTTCTTTCAACTTGCCAAATAAAACGAGGAAAATGTTACAAAAATGCACACTTTTGACCCCCCTGCTATAGATAATAAAAAATTAAATCTGATAAATGTATCGATAAACAGCAGAGCCTGACGACGCATCCGCGGTTATGATAACTCTCTCGCTCTCTCTCACGAATGCTGCTGCACGCACAATTTGTTGTGTTTTTAACCCCTTCTTAAACCTGAACGTACATTGAAAATACACGCAACCCTAACTCAAAATGCCGGACATTTGAGGCATTTAAGAAACACCGCTCGACGGCCCCGCAAAAGAGGACATGTCCGGTGAAAAAAGGACGTATTGTCAGGAACTAGCCCTCTAGTCCTCTTTTGCTAGCATGCTAGCAGCTAACGGGCTACGATAGACTGACCATACGTCCTCTTTTCACCGGACATGTCCTCTCTTGCGGAGCTGTCAGGGCGGAGTTTCATTCTGATTCTGATAAATGCCTCAAATGTCCGGCATTTTGAGTATTGTTTACACAACGTGCAGTACACTACTTAATATGTCCGTGTGGAAACTCGTTCGGTACGCTTCCGCACCAAAACGAAACCCCCGTACCGAAACGGTTCGATACAAATACACGTACCGTTACACCCCTATTATTTTGATTATTGTTTCTCAGCTGTTTGTAAATGTTGCAGTTTATAAATAAAGGTTAAAAAAAAACAAAAACGTAGCCTCTGCGCATGCGCATAGCATAGATCCAACAAATCGATGACTAAGTTAATCGCCAACTATTTTTATAATCGATTTAATCGATTAGTTGTTGCAGCCCTACTGCGGACGTTATCTCCTTCTGTTGTTGACTATTTTTTTCATACGGTGTTGATCTGGCATTTTGTGGGTGTGGCACCGAACGGAGATGTTGACATGCAGAGTTTCAAGCACTCCTCATTCTCTAGCGGGTGACTTTTCAAATGATGCTACAAATTAGCAGTAATTCTACTTTTTGTAGCAACGCTTTTGCCCCACACTTGACAAATTACGGTCGTCTATTCGACATATTCCCGCTTGAAGCCAAACCACCGCCAGACGATAGTTTTTCTTGGGAATTAATTCTTCCTTCATTTCTTACCAGATTCGCACCTTCTTTCTCTCGTATTACCACTCACACCACAGCTAACGTTACCCATGCCGCTACCTCTCTGCTCCGCGAGGGCGTATACGTATGTGACGTATGTAAGAAGGTGCGCTTGTTTTAAGTCTCTGTGAGAAGGAGAGACAAGAAAGAGTGGTAAACACCTGTAGTGTAATGCCCGCAGCTAAAAGCAACTGCGTGAGAACGTATACTCAAATATCACGATATAGTCATTTTCTACAAACCCCGTTTCCATATGAGTTGGGAAATTGTGTTAGATGTAAATATAGACGGAATAAAATGATTTGAAAATCCTTTTCAACCCATATTCAATTGAATGCACTACAAAGACAACATATTTGATGTTCAAACTCATAAACTTTATTTTTTTTGTGCAAATAATAATTAACTTAGAATTTCATGGCTGCAACACGTGCCAAAGTAGTTGGGAAAGGGCATGTTCACCACTGTGTTACATGGTCTTTCCTTTTAACAACACTCAGTAAACGTTTGGGAACTGAGGAGACACATTTTTTAAGCTTCTCAGGTAGAATTCTTTCCCATTCTTGCTTGATGTACAGCTTAAGTTGTTCAACAGTCCGGGGGTCTCCGTTGAGGTATTTTAGGCTTCATAATGCGCCACACATTTTCAATGGGAGACAGGTCTGGACTACAGGCAGGCCAGTCTAGTACCCACACTCTTTTATTATGAAGCCACGTTGATGTAACACGTGGCTTGGCATTGTCTTGCTGAAATAAGCAGGGGCGTCCATTGTAATGTTGCTTGGATGGCAACATATGTTGCTCCAAAACCTGAATGTACCTTTCAGCATTAATGGCGCCTTCACAGATGTGTAAGTTACCCATGTCTTGGGCACTAATACACCCCCATACCATCACAGATGCTGGCATTTCAACTTTGGGCCTATAACAATCCGGATGGTTCTTTTCCTCTTTGGTCCAGAGGACACAACGTCCACAGTTTCCAAAAACAATTTGAAATGTGGACTCGTCAGACCACAGAACACTTTTCCACTTTGTATCAGTTCATCTTAGATGAGCTCAGGCCCAGCGAAGCCGACGGCATTTCTGGGTGTTGTTGATAAACGGTTTTCGCCTTGCATAGGAGACTTTTTAACTTGCACTTACAGATGCAGCGACCAACTGTAGTTACTGACAGTGGGTTTCTGAAGTGTTCCTGAGTTCATGTGGTGATATCCTTTACACACTGATGTCGCTTGTTGATGCGGTACAGCCTGAGGGATCGAAGGTCATGGGCTTAGCTGCTTACGTGCAGTGATTTCTCCAGATTCTCTGAACCCTTTGATATTACAGACCGTAGATGGTGAAATCCCTAAATTCCTTGCAATAGCTGGTTGAGAAAGGTTTTTCTTAAACTGTTCAACAATTTGCTCACGCATTTGTTGACAAAGTGGTGACCCTCGCCCCATCCTTGTTTGTGAATGACTGAGCATTTCATGGAATCTACTTTTATACCCAATCATGGCACCCACCTGTTCCCAATTTGCCTGTTCACCTGTGGGATGTTCCAAATAAGTGTTTGATGAGCATTCCTCAACTTTATCAGTATTTATTGCCACCTTTCCCAACTTCTTTGTCACGTGTTGCTGGCATCAAATTCTAAAGTTAATGATTATTTGCAAAAACATTTTTTTTATCAGTTTGAACATCAAATATGTTGTCTTTGTAGCATATTCAACTGAATATGGGTTGAAAATGATTTGCAAATCATTGTATTCCGTTTATATTTACATCTAACACAATTTCCCAACTCATATGGAAAAAGGGTTTGTATATCGCACAGAGACAAACCCGCCATATATCGAGTATATTCGATATATCGCCCAGCCCTACGTACCACCGCTATGCGGTCAGTGATCAGATCAACGCATACGTCAGCACTAAAATAAGTGAGGTGTGCTCGCTGGCAAATCTCACTCCAAAATAAAGCCTGAAAGAACTTTGGATAAAAAGTTGTATGCAAATAAACGACATGCATTCAAGTAAAACATTTTAAAATGTTCCTAAATGAGAGTCTGACAGGAAAAGTGCATTTGTGTACAACTGTTGGGGTATTTTCTTCAACATTTTTTAATTATGAAAGCGAGTAAACGCCTGTGATTAATCATGATTAATCCAGATTCCAAAATGTGATTAATCTGATTTTAAAAAATGTGTCACAGTCGTGATTAAAACCTTTTTAAAACTGGTTACAGGTTACTGTAGTGTAGGTATGTCCCGATCCAGGTTTTTGCACTTCCGATCCGATACCGATATTGTTTTTGCACTTCCGATCCGATACCGATACTGACCGATACCAATACTGGTCTATCCGAGCATGTATTAAAGTTTAAAGTTATTTAGCCTACCTAGTTGTCAGAATCATGTTTAAAAGGGTTTTAGTACTCTTGATAACAACTAGCCAGCTGAATTAGGGGAGTTTGAATAATACACAATGGTTGGTAACAAGAAACTGACCTGTTTATTCAAGGATAAACACAAAATAGACAAAATTATACATGACAAACAGAAATGGCATCATTGAACTAGGGCTGGGCAATATGGCCTTTTTTTAATATTGCGATATTTTAAGGCCATATTGCGATACACCATATACATCTCGAAATCTCGAAATAGTGGGGCGGGTCCCCCGAGGGCGGCGGGTGTATGCTTTATCAGTATCATGCAGTGTTACGTTTAAAACATCGCTTTGAAAAGCTGTGCAAAATAGAACGTGCTTATGTTGGCCATAATCCTGACTTCTTCATTTTGATTGAAAAAAAAAAAAAATGCACAAATTGTTTTATTCATTTTTTTGTTTTGTATATTGAGCTTCTGAGTTAATGTTGCTGCTCAATCTGCATATATTATTATTTATTGAGTTATTGAATTTTCACTATCAAATGGTTCCGGGCGTCTAAAAACATTTTTATAGTTTAAATAATAATTTATAATAATAATAACAATAATAGTATTAATAATAATAACAATAATATTATTTATAACAATATTTTTTTATTTCAGGCAAATTGATGCACTTTAAAAATGTTCTGCTACAGACTAAATAATAATGTTAATGGTATTTTTTGCTATAAATGAATCTATATTGTTTTCTTTAATGTTAATAAGGATATAATTTTATGCAATGGTGTACTTATAACAGTTTTGTAGACAAATGATACGCGTTGGGCTGGGGGCGCGGAATGTTTTTCTAATTCCTGGGGTAGGCGTAACATAAAATCATTGGGAAGCACTACTGAAACGTATGATGTATAAGTTGGAAAAAATCTCAGCTGTTCGCCGCCACTCAGATCACAGCACTGTCACACCACCGCTCTCATGTACGCTCGATTCCAGCGGCCGTGTGTAAACTATGTCCGCATATTCAATGCGGTCCAAATTTTATAAATGTTTTATTAGTTATACACATTAATGTTTCAACAAACAATACAAATCAAAGTTTTTTTTCTAATAGAATTCATTTGTTTATTCTGTAAGCAAATCTAGCTTAGCTAAGTCACCCTTTGGCGAGCATTAGTGCCAAGGAGAAGCCAGAGCTTGAAAATTTCTCTTCTGTGTTAAAGGCCTACTGAAACCCACTACTACCGACCACGCAGTATGATGGTTTATATATCAATGATGAAATCTTACCATTGCAACACATGCCAATACGGCCGGGTTAGCTTACTAAAGTGCAATTTTAAATTTCGCGCGAAATATCCTGCTTAAAACGTCTCGGTATGATGACGCCTGCGCGTGACGTCACGGATTGCAGAGGACATTTTGGGACAGCATGGTGGCCAACTATTAAGTCGTCTGTTTTCATCGCAAAATTCCACAGTATTCTGGACATCTGTGTTGGTGAATCTTTTGCAATTTGTTCAATGAACAATGGAGACAGCAAAGAAGAAAGCTGTAGGTGGGAAGCGGTGTATTGCGGCAGGTGTTGTGCCGGATAACGCACCCCCGCCGTAGAATGCACCCCTTGACTGTTGTGCCGGATAACACAGCCTATGTTTCATTGTTTACACTCCCGGAAGATGACAGTCAAGCTTTACCATTGGCCTGTGGAGAACTGGGACAACAGAGACTCTTACCAGGAGGACTTTGAGTTGGATACGCAGACGCGGTACCGTGAGTACGCATGCAGCTGCGGCTTCCAAACATTTGATCGTTTGCCCTTACGTGCGTGCCGCTATGTGCATGTCACGTACGTAACTTTGGGGAAATATATGTGCTGTATGAACTTTGGGGAGGTGAACGGTACTTTGGGCTGTGGGATTGAGTGTGTTGTGCAGGTGTTTGAGTTGTATTGGCGGGTTATATGGACGGGAGGGGGGAGGTGTTTGTTATGCGGGATTAATTTGTGGCATATTAAATATAAGCCTGGTTGTGTTGTGGCTAATAGAGTATATATATTTATTGTGTTTATTTACCTTTTTAGTCATTCCCAGCTGAATATCAGGTCCCACCCGCCTCTCACAGCATCTTCCCAATCTGAATCGCTCCCACTGCCCTCTAGTCCTTCACTCTCACTTTCCTCCTCCACGAATCTTTCATCCTCGCTCAAATTAATGGGGAAATCGTCGCTTTCTCGGTCCGAATCGCTCTCGCAGCTGGTGGCCATGATTGTAAACAATGTGCAGATGTGAGGAGCTCCACAACCTGTGACGTCACGCTACTTGTCTGCTACTTCCGGTACAAGCAAGGCTTTTTTATCAGCGACCAAAAGTTGCGAACTTTATCGTCGATGTTCTCTACTAAATCCTCTCAGCAAAAATATGGCAATATCGCGAAATGATCAAGTTTGACACATAGAATGGACCTGCTATCCCTGTTTAAATAAGAAAATCGCATTTCAGTAGGCCTTTAAAGTCTCTTGTTTGGGAACACTTGGCCTGCATGGACAAAGACAAGTGGATAAGACAAAAGCAGTGGATTTGATTGGTTTTAATTTGAGAATTAATTGGAGAACCCTAACTCTAATTCAAAGCTTTTTTACTCAAAAGCTAAGCAGTTTTGCATTTTGTTTCTCGATTGCATCCATACATACTGAACGGTGATACCGGTACACCCCGGGCTAATTGTCAAGTCATGTGTGAAGAAAAAATCCGTTTGACAATCGGAAGCAATGTTTTAAATGAACAAACACAGAAATAAATCCTATTGGACACGTTGAGACTTCCTGTTTGTCTTCGGGTGTCGGTGAACAGGATTTCTTGTAAAAAAAAAAGAGAAAAAATTTTTTTTGCGTGTGGTCACATGATGGGAACGCCACGCCGCGCACTCACAAGATGAAAAAGCAGTGGCGAACCAGGAAGATGAAGACGGCGACACAGGAGCGATTTTTATTCCGGGGCCGAAAAGAGTACTTAAGACGCCATGGATTATTGATGGCCTCTCTCAGAGGGGGAGGGGAGGAATCCTCATCTTCATCCAGCCCCTCCTATTCCTCCCTCCCGTGTGTGTTTTC
>NC_084584.2:16635000-16685000 GCF_033978685.3 Nerophis lumbriciformis | reverse complement strand
ATTGTTGTCCTGGTGGAAATCGGGAGAAATTTGGGAGAATGGTTGCCCCGGGAGATTTTCGGGAGGGGCACTGAAATTCGGGAGTCTGCCGGGAAAATGGTGAGGGTTGGCAAGTATGGTGAGCACTACTATAAACTCACTGTTATTGAGGTCCGCTTGCAACTGTGAATATATATGAATGTAAACGACTTGTTTTCATTATCTCTTACTGACAGATTGATGGATAACTTTCTCTGAAATCGTCAGTCAAGTTGGCAAGCAGATATTCAAGCCTTTTATTTTTTTAGAGAACGCCCCCAAAAAAGATGCTTAGAACCTCTTGCTGCTTGATCGGAGTGTAGAAGATATGCAATTGCATGCAGTGCATTTTTGCGGGCAACCTAAAATAACGTGGCGGGCCATGTAAAATGATGTGGCTTGCCAGTTGAAATAACGTGGTGGGCCACATGAAATGAGTAAAGGGTCAAATAAAATTATGGGACGGGCCACATAAAATAAGATGGCGTGCCACGTAAAAAAATGTGTGTGGCTTGCCACTTGAAATGAGTGGCGGGCCACAAAATATTGTGGTGGGCTTACTGAAATGAGTGGCGAGCCAACTAAAATAATGTGGCGGGCCAAATTAAATGATGTGGCAGGCCACATGGAATTATGTGGAGGGCCAGATGAAATTATGTGGCGGGCCAACTAAAATGATGTGGCTTGCCACTTAAAATAATGTGGCGGGCCAACTAAAATGTTGCGGCGGGCCACATGAAATTATGTAGCGGTCCACCTGAAATTATGTGGAGGGCCAGATGAAATGATATGGCGGGCCACAAAATATTGTGGCGGGCTTACTGAAATGAGTGGCCAGCCAACTAAAATTTTGTGGCGGGCCAACAAATGATTTGGCAGGCCAATTAATCTAATGTGCAGGCCACATTAGATTAAACTAAAATAATTTGTCAGTCCACGTGAAATTATGTGGCTTGCCATTTAAAATAATATGGCGGGCCACAAAATATTGTGGCGGGCTTACTGAAATGAGTGGCAAGCCAACTAAAATGATGTGGCGGGCCAATTGAAATGATGTGGCGGGCCACTTAATTATTCGGTGGGCCAACTAAAATGATTTGGCGGGCCAAATAAACTAATGTGGCAGGCCACATAAAATTATGTGGCGGGCCAACTAAAATTATGTGGAAGTCCATGTGAAATGATGTGGCTTGCCACTTAAAAAAATATGGCGGGGCACAAAATATTGTGGCGGGCTTACTGAAGTGAGTGGCGAGCCAACTAAAATGATGTGGCGGGCCAACTAAAATAATGTGGCGGGCCACATGAAATTATGTGGCGGTCCACCTGAAATGATGTAGAGGGCCAGATGAAATGATATGGCGAGCCACAAAATATTGTGGCGGGCTTACTGAAATGAGTGGCGAGCCAACTAAAATGATGTGGCGGGCCAACAAATGATTTGGCAGGCCAATTAATCTAATCTGCAGGCCCCGTGAAATGAAGTGGCGGGCCAACTAAAATAATTCGGCAGTCCACATGAAATGAGGTGGCTTGCCACTTAAAATAAAATGGCGGGCCACAAAATATTGTGACGGCCTTACTGAAATGAGTGGCGAGCCAACTAAAATGATGTGGCAGGCCAATTGAAATGACGTGGCAGGCCACATAAAATTATTCGGCGGCCCAACTAAAATTAATTGGCGGGCCAATTAAACTAATGTGGCAGCTGAGATAGGCTCCAGCTCCCCCCGCGACCCCGAAGGGAATAAGCGGTAGAAAATGGATGGATGGATGGCAGGCCACATGAAATTATGTGGCGGGCCAACTAAAATTATGTGGAAGTCCACGTGAAATGATGTGGCTTGCCACTTAAAAAAATATAACGGGGCACAAAATATTGTGGCGGGCTTACTGAAATGAGTGGCGAGCCAACTAAAATGATGTGGCGGGCCAACTAAAATAATGTGGCGGGCCACATGAAATTATGTGGAGGGCCAGATGAAATGATATGGCGGGCCACAAAATATTGTGGCGGGCTTACTGAAATGAGTGGCGAGCCAACTAAAATATTGTGGCGGGCCAACAAATGATTTGGCAGGCCAATTGATCTAATGGGGCAGGCCACATGAAATTATGTGGCGGGCCAATTAATCTAATGTGGCAGGCCACATGAAATTACGTGGCGGGCCACATGAAATGAAGTGGTGGGCCAACTAATATAATTTGGCAGTCCACGTGAAATTATGTGGCTTGCCACTTAAAATAACATGGCATGCCACAAAATATTGTGGCGGGCTTACTGAAATGAGTGGCGAGCCAACTAAAATGATGTGGCAGGCCAATTGAAATGATGTGGCAGGCCACGTAAAATTATTCGGCGGGCCAACTAAAATTATTTGGCGTGCCAATTAAACTAATGTGGCAGCTGAGATAGGCTCCAGCTCCCCCCGCGACCCCGAAGGGAATAAGCGGTAGAAAATGGATGGATGGATGGCAGGCCACATGAAATTATGGGGCGGGCCAACTACAATTATGTGGAAGTCCACGTGAAATGATGTGGCTTGCCACTTAAAAAAATATGACGGGGCACAAAATACTGTGGCGGGCTTACTGAAATGAGTGGCGAGCCATTTAAAATGATGTGGCGGGCCAACTAAAATAATGTGGCGGGCCACATAAAATTATGTGGAGGGCCAGATGAAATGATATGGCGGGCCACAAAATATTGTGGCGGGCTTACTGAAATGAGTGGCGAGCCAACTAAAATGATGTGTCGGGCCAACAAATTATTTGGCAGGCCAATTAATCTAATGGGGCAGGCCACATGAAATGAGTGGCGGGCCAATTAATCTAATGTGGCGGGCCAGATGAAATTATGTGGCGGGCCAACTAATATAATTTGGCAGTCCATGTGAAATTATGTGGCTTGCCACTTAAAATAACATGGCGGGCCACAAAATATTGTGGCGGGCCACTTAAAATTATTCGGCGGGCCAACAAAAATGATTTGGCAGGCCAATTAAACTAATGTGGCAGGCCACATGAAATTATGTGGCGGGCCAACTAAAATGATTTGGCGGGCCAATTAAACCAATGTCGCGGCCCACCTGAAATGATGTGGCGCGGGCCACATGAAATGACTTGGCGGGCCAACTAAAATTATTTAGCGGGCCAATTAAACTAATGTGACGGGCCACATGAAATGATGTGGGGGCCACATGAAATGATGTGGGTGGGGGGGGGGGCACGTAAGATGATGTGGGGGAACCACACGAAATGATGTGGAGGGCCAGATCTGGCTTCCGGGTCTTGCGTTAGAGACATGTTACATGACAACAGCCTTTTATTATTGTTATTATATTAAAATGATACCAATAAAGAAAATAATAGGTGGCACTTTTGAGTGAGTTTTAGCGTGTTTGTGTTCAAGACCAAATTTTCATGAGTCTGAAAGTGCTTTTTTAATTCCAGCAGGCCACCTGAAATGATGTGGGCTGGGGGCTACATACAATGACGTGGAGGGACCACTTAAAATGATATGTCTGGCCAGATCTGGCCTCCGGGCCTTGAGTTTGACACCTGTGGGACAAAAAACAACAGTCTTTTGTTATTGTTCTCACAATTTGACATCGTCTATCTGTCTATTTCTGATTTTATGATGAAAATTACCGACTTTGTTTGCAAACATGGGGTTTTGTCGGACGTCTCCCCCAAATTGACACACGCAAATAAAAATGATAAGCGGTGGTTATAAGTTAGTTTTGACGGGACCAAATATTTCATGTGCTTGCTAAAATTTGTTCATTTTCATGCATGTTCAGACCCCTAAAAGTGGGAGGAATAACAGCGCGGCTATCACTCAGTGCCTTGTAAGATGACATGAACTTAAAATCCTTAGGGGCGGGGGGAACACTGCTGTGTGTGTTGCATGCTGGTGACACCAGCGCGACACGGCGTCGAAGCGCACGTCGCCGCCCTCTTTCAATTATAGATTATTTTCGCTACGGTGCTGCGGGACGTGCACTTCATCTTCTGAATGTCATGGACGCTTTTTTTTTTTTTTTTTTCCCCCCTTGCGTGTTGAGGGATCACGATGGGGGTGAATTTCATCAGTTAACGCTCAGAGTGCGTTTTGGACAAGAAAAGACACGAGTAAAGCTTCCGGCGCCGCCCTGGAGGTCAAAGTTCGACTCAGGCTGTGTCGCATGTTACCTACAAATGATCACCGCATATCATAGCAGTCACCACCGTCAAAATATCCACTCGCGTTTTTTCCCCCCCATTCAATCTCTATTCGCCGGCGCCCGGCCCGGATCATAGAACCTTCTAGTGACACCAATTGAAAGTAGAATTTCAATTTGAATACTTTGGTTCCGTTTGAGTGCTTCCAAAGGTGCGCTTCATTTATTCAGCTGCAGGATGGAAGAGCGTAAGTGGATCTCACTCAGGTGCTGATTTCGCCACCGGACCTTTTAAAAGCTGTGGCTTTTATGGCCATTAAGCCCAGGAATATTTTGATGCTGCTTTTGTTCCACTGAGTGTGTGTTTGTGTGAAAATGAACGATGGAAAAAAAGATGATAGACGCAAACTGTTAGTGTGCAAATATTAAAAGGGTGTGGAGGTAATAAATATTTAATCTGCTTTCAATGTTGTTTTACTTGCTGCTTTTCGCTCGGAGAGAGCTTGTGCGTTTGTTGTCATTGTTCTCGTTGCAGACTGGAAAAAAGTCCCTTTTTTTTTTAGACGGTGGTCACGACAGCATTAAAAAGTGTGTGTGTGTGTGTGTGTGTGTGTGTGTGTGTGTTGGGGTGCCGCAGCAGTGACAGGGGAGCACACAGGAATGACTGTTGACAAGTCACTAATTAGCAATCAGAGTGAGACTCCCGGCTGGGAAAGAGATCTTTGTTTCCTCCCCCTACTTACACACACACACACACACACACACACACACACACACACACACACATGTTCTCGTATTTTTTACCTTCTTGAGACCTTCTAGATGTATAAAGATGTGTATTTACAACATTAATAATATATACATACTATACTATTTATTTTGTATTTTTTTTGTATTTGTTTTTTAATCTTCATTTACTTCAAGTTATTACAGTATGTCTCTATAAACATATATATATATATATATATATATATATATATATATATATATATATATATATATATATATATATATATATATATATATATATATATATATTTTTTTTTAAAATTAATTTTGGCCAAAGGCGGCACATTTCAATTTCTTACACACTCTTGTTATTTCATATGTTGACCAGAGCTGGCGCACTTAACATGTTTTACACACACTTGTTTTTTCATATGTTGACCCGAGGGGGGCGCACTTCAAATTTTTACACACACTTGTTATTACATATGTTGACCAAAGGGGGAGCACTTTTAAAACCGACACACAGTCAATTTGAAAAATCCTTTCCTTTTGGGACCACCCCGATTTTTTTGATATATTTCACCACCAGGGGTGCAAATGAGACATTCTCCATTAGATGCAATGCTTTTCCGTATTGGGACTATGAATTATGTCCTAACTTGTTCACCGGTCCTCATATGGAAGGTACTTTTCCTTTTTGTCTCAAGAAGGGGAGAAATACAAGAACACACACACACACACAGAGAGGGAGTGTCCTGTTGTCGCTGATTATTGTGTGTTTGCAGTGTGGCCACGGGGTTAACACACTCGCACACAGTGATGATAATGATGATAAAAAGCGTCACAAGGTGTGAATGAAGCGGCGGGCATGTTTGTTGTTTATAAGTGCAGGGTTTTGGAGTTTGCTCATGCTAATCGCTAGCGTTTGGAAGGGATTTTCAATGTAAGTTAGCATTGAGCCAGTGCATTGGTTTAAAATCCCATTTTGTCTGTTCAATGCCACAGATTAATGATTTAGTATCTTATATAATTTATTTTTGTATAGTTCAAGTCGTGTTGTTTTTCCACCCTTTTGGAGGCGTACAAAGCGAGAAGCTGAGTTTGCTCATGCTAATTGCTAGCGCTTGGATGGGATTTCCAATGTAAATTAGCATTGAGCTACCGCGTCGGTTTCAAATGCATTTTGTTTAGGGTTGAATGTCACAGACATTATTTAGTGTTTTATAGAATTTATAATTATGTGCTTTATTTTTGTATAGTTCAAGTCGTGTTGCTTTTCCACCCTTTTGGAGGCGTACAAAGCGGGAAGCTGAGTTTGCTCATGCTAATTGCTAGCGCTTGGATGGGATTTCCAATGTAAATTAGCATTGAGCTACCGCGTCGGTTTCAAATGCATTTTGTTTAGGGTTGAATGTCACAGAGACATTATTTAGTATTTTATATAATTTATAATTAGGTGCTATATTTTTGTATAGTTCAAGTCGTGTTGCTTTTCCACCCTTTTGGAGGCGTACAAAGCGGGAAGCTGAGTTTTCTCATGCTAATTTGTAGCTCTGACATGGGATTTTCAACGTAAATTAGCAAAAAGCTAGCGCGTCGGTTTCAAATGCATTTTGTTTTGGTTGAATATCACAGAGTAGGGTTGTCCCGATACCAACATTTTGGTACCAGTACCAGTACCAAAATGTGTTTCGATACTTCTCAAAGTAAAGGTGACCAACCGCGAACAAAATGTCATTATTGACTTTATTTTAAGTAAAAATCGTGTGATACTTATGATGCAATCAAATTAACAATTTTGCCATTAAATAAGATAGTAAACATAGACAAACTTTTTACAAAGGCTACTATTTTGGCTGAGGCATTTCCAATTCTTTTATTTGTCAAAATTATGATGGACCAGCTGCAGAAAATGAGTTAATTAATCTACTCGCTCCGGAGTATAAGTCGCACCGGACGAAAATGCATAATAAAGAAGGAAAAAAACCTATATAAGTCGCACTGGAGTATAAGTCGCATTTTTGGGGGAAATTTATTTGATAAAAGCCAACACCAAGAATAGACATTTGAAAGGCAATTTAAAATAAATAAAGAATAGTAAACAACAGGCTGAATAAGTGTACGTTATATGAGGCATAAATAACCAACTGAGAACGTGCCTGGTATGTTAACGTAACATATTATGGTAAGAGTCATTCAAATAACTATAACATATAGAACATGGTATACGTTTACCAAACAATCTGTCACTCCTAATCGCTAAATCCCATGAAATCTTATACGTCTAGTCTCTTACGTGAATGAGCTAAATAATATTATTTGATATTTTACGGTAATGTGTTAATCATTTCACACACAAGTCGCTCCCGAGTATAAGTCGCACCCCCGGCCAAACTATGAAAAAAACTGCGACTTATAGTCTGAAAAATACGGTAGTTATCATTGGTTCAAGTCATAAAGCTTGTATATGGACGATTGAGAAATATGCCACAAAGACTGTTGCAATGAAACAATGGAAGAAAGACTAATATATTTTCATAAACATGGACTCACCAACTCCGCGTCTACAGTCACACACAGCTTAATGATAAAAAATCCGGCGCTGGTAGTCGCTTTTATAAAGTTAACAAATAGGCATTTAGTTTAGAATCCCGTCAGCACAATATTTCGAGTGAAAACGAGAATAAAAACCTACCTCGAGCAGAAATACAATCTGTCTCCCCTCACGTCCTGTCTACTAGCCACTTCCTGCTACCGGCTTATAAGCACAGCTGATTGGACCGCGGTGGCCACGTGACTAAGGAGAGCTGCGCGCTAGCCTAATTGTCTCCGCAAAAGTATGTATTTGACACCTGCGTTACACCAGCATGCTGTGTGTTGTGCCTCGGTGTGCATTGTTTACACAAAGTGCGGTACGCTACTTATGTCCGTCCGTGCAGTGCGCTACTTAATATGTTCGTGTGGAAACTTGTTCGGTACACCTCCGAACCGAACCCCCTGTACCGGAACGGTTCAATACAAATACACGTACCGTTACACCCTTACTTCAAGGTACTCAAAGCGCTTTGACACTATTTCCACATTCACCCATTCACGCACACATTCACACACTGATGGTGGGAGCTGCCATTCAAGGCCCTAACCACGACCCATCAGGAGCAAGGGTGTCTTGCTCAAGGACACAACGGATGTGACTAGGTTGGTAGAAGCTGGGGATTGAACCAGGAACCCTCAGGTTGCTGGCACGGCCCCTTCCGCTCCCCCAAAAAATCAGTATTTTTTTAGAAGCAGTATAGTACCGTTTTTAATTCAGAAGTACCGCGGTACTCATACTTGCCAACCTTGAGACCGCCGAATTCGGGAGATTTGGGGGGGTGGGCGGGGTTAAAAGGGGAGGAGTATATTTATTGCTAGAATTCACTGAAATTCAAGTATTTCTTTTATATATATATATATATATATATATATATATATATATATATATATATATATATATATATATATATATATATATATATATATGTATATATATATATGTATATATATATATATATATATAAAATAAATACTTGACTATCAGTGAATTCTACACTGAAACACACTGAAATTCCAGTATTTATTTTATTTTTATATATATATATATATATATATATATATATATATATATATATATATATATATATATATATAGCTAGAATTCACTGAAATTCAAGTATATATATATATATATATATATAAAATAAATACTTGACTATCAGTGAATTCTACACTGAAACACACTGAAATTCCAGTATTTATTTTATTTTTATATAGACTAGTCAAGTATTTATTTTATATATATATATATATATATATATATATATATATATATATATATATATATATATATATATATATATATATATATATATATATATATATATATATATAAAATAAATACTTGACTAGTCACTGAAATTCAAGTATTTCTTAAATATATATATATATATATATATAAAATAAATACTTGACTAGTCACTGAAATTCAAGTATTTCTTAAATATATATATATATATATATATATATATATATATATATATATATATATATATATATATATATATATATATATAAACAAAATAAATACTGGAATTTCAGTGTTCATTTATTTACACATATACACACACATAACCCTCCTCTACTCATTGTTGTATTTGAAAGTGCAATGCTTAGTAGCCAGTAGCACAGCCTTTGAAGGAGCATAGGTATGGGCAGCATCTGTGAAATTTAATTTGCAGGAAAGGAGTGAGTTTAGGCTTGAATTGTCCACCCTCGTTCTATTCTCTGTCACTCGTCGTCGCCATGACTGCCTCTTCTTCCTTCTTCTGCTTCGTCTCCTTCTTGTTGTGTGTGCAGTTGTGCACTCTCCAAAAGCCGTAGATGTTATAACGTGACTGGGCCGGCACGCTGTTTATATGAAGGAAAAGTGGACATGACGACAGGCTGTCCTCACTCAGGTCCCAGAAAATTCAGGAGGGTTGGCAAGTATGGTGGTACTTCATTAGTACCGGTATACCGTACAAGTTAAAGAAATTATTTTTGTATTTGTTTATAATGACATGCTTTGTTTTTGTTTTGTGCGGTTTTATCGAGCTCCAACTCAAAAGCTCTGAAGTGAAACTCAGCCGGAGTCGTTATGGAGAACCTGTTATCTGAGTGCCGAGATAGCAAGGCATGTAAAGACGCAGAATAAGGGGAGAATTTAAAACATAAAACATTTAAAAAAAAAGACCGGGTTATTTGAATATGTGCTTTGTGGCATCTTATCAAGCATGAAAGCTGCACGATAAGAGCGCCGCGTCCCCACTCAGTCGAATGCTAACGAGATTAGCACCGCGGACGATACGCAAACTCTTTGAGCTCCTCCGCCGACGCCACGCTGCGGTATCACCGAACGCCACCTTTCCCGACAAGGGGAGACATTGACGGATGTCTCAAAGTCGAGATTTGCTTCCTTTGGCGCGGCGGGAAAAAAAGAAAAAGGCATCACCGAGGAGGGAACGTAAGCTGCCGTTCCGCTCCACGTTGCAGGTGGATGCACGTGCCTTTCCAGGCAAGGCCATTTGTGCACGGTAATAGCCTCCATTTCAATAATAATACAGCCTGAAAGGTCTCTCCATCGCCGTAATGGCCGCCATTACGCCGGCAGCTCAACAGGTGCGGCAATATGGAGAGAGAGAGAGCGCGCGCCGGCGTCGTGAGACAAAGGCGGCGGCGTACGGATCATATGTGATTGGATTTGTTTTGTTTCTTTCCCCTATTGATATTCATTTCCACTCCATCTGTGCGGCAAGTCGGCAATTTTTCACTTCCCGTTTCCTCCCTAACTTGATTGGCCTCTCCGATGTTTTTGTACATCATTCATATCAGGCGGGACACCGGCCATGTCTCGCTCGAGTCAAGGACGTGAATAATCAGTCCAGATCCTGCCTCATTTGTGATGTTAAATCATAGAATAATATTAGATCCTTTTGTTCTAAGTCTAAAATGATTAAAGTTAAAGTTAAAGTACCAATGATTGTCACACACACACTAGGTGTGGTGAAATCTGTCCTCTGCATTTAACCCATCCCCTTGTTCACCCCCTGGGAGGTGAGGGGAGCAGTGGGCAGCAATGGTGGCCGCGCCCGGGATTCATTTTTGGTGATTTAACCCCCAATTCCAACCCTTGATGCTGAGTGCCAAGCAGGGAGGTAATGGGTCCCATTTTTATAGTCTTTGGTATGACTCGGCCGGGGTTTGAACTCACAACCTACCGATCTCAGGGCGGACACTCTAACCACTAGGCCAGTGTTTTTCAACTACTGTGCCGCGGTGGGAGATTATCTAATTTCAACTGTTTGGGTTAAAAATATTTTTTGCAAACCAGTAATTATAGTCTGCAAACTATGTGTTGTTGTTGAGTGTCGGTGCTGTTTAGAGCTGGGCAGAGTAACCGTGTAATACTCTTCCATATCAGCAGGTGGCAGCCGGTAGCTAATTGCTTTGTAGATGTCGGGAACAGCGGGATGCAGTGTGCAGGTAAAAAGGTATCTAATGCTTAAACCAAAAATAAACAAAAGGTGAGTACTCCTAAGAAAAGGCATTGAAGTTTAGGGAAGGCTATGCAGAACGAAACTAAAACTGAACTGGCTACAAAGTAAACAAAAACAGAATGCTGGACGACAGCAAAGACTTACTGTGGAGCAAAGACGACGTCCACAAAGTACATCCGAACATGACATGACAATCAACATTGTCTCCACAAAGAAGGATAAAAACAAGTGAAATATCCTTGATTGCTAAAACAAAGTAGATGCGGGAAATATCGCTCAAAGGAAGACATGAAACTGCTACAGGAAAATACCAAAAAAAGAGAAAAAGACACTAAAATATGATGATTTCTGCTGGTGGTGTGCCTCCGGATTTTTTCAACGCGAAAAATGTGCCTTGGCTTAAAAAAGGTTGAAAAACACTGCACTAGGCCACTGAGTAGTAGTAGCAGTAGAAGTTTAACAATGTATATTTTTTGTGAACTTTCTGGATCTGCCTCCCGGGAGCCTTTTGGCCGTGGAGACCAGCTGCGGGGTCTCTGCCACACCAGAGTCCGTTTAGAGCAGGGGTCTCAGATACGCGGCCCGCGGGCCAATTGCGGCCCGTGAGACGTTATTTTGCGGCCCGCACCTTAATATGAAAATGTAATGTTAGTGCGGCTCGCAAGTTTTATATGAATGCTGCTTGACGGCGTCATACTTGCCAACCCTCCCAATTTTTCCGGGAGACTCCCGAATTTCAGGGCAACCATTCTCTCGAATGTCTGCCGATTTTCACCCAAACAACAATATTAAGGCCGTGCTGTGATGGCACTGCCTTTTAGCGCCCTCTACAACCTGTACAGACAGCATGCCAGCCCAGTCACATGTTATATATGGCTTCTGACCACACACGTAAGTGACTGCAAGACATACTTGATCAACAGCCATACAGGTCACACTGAGGGTGGCCGTATAAACAAGTTTAACACTGTTACAAATATGCGCCACACTGTGAACCCACACCAAACAAGAATGACAAACACATTTCGGGAGAACATCCGCACCGTAAGACAACATAAACACAACAGTACAAATACCCAGAATCCCATGCAGCCCTAACTCTTCCGGCTACAATATACACCCCCGCTACCACCAAACCCCCACCCCTCCTCCGTGCGTCGGTGGAGGTGGGCGGGGATGACACTTGCAAGAAAATGACTATATTATAGCTGACTTAGAAGTGGCTCTGCACTGTAGGGGGACGTTAGCGCTTCGCATGAACGCTACATTGCATCGAGAACGCGTTTGTTCGCTTGTCGCTGTCAAACTTGTAGGACACAGCTCGAATCTGCACACATTATCACGATATTGTCGGCCAAATTTATATATATATATATATATATATATATATACATAATGCACCGCACATGAGACGAGATCTGGTGTGTGTCCAATGGTGGGGAAATATTCCTCCAACAGTAACGTCCGCTGATGACAACTTGTGTGCTCCACTAGCGGAAAGACGGCGAGTCGGGAAATGCTTCCTCTCCTTTGTAAATGTCCTAAAATGTGTTTTGCACAGCTTGGTCCTTGACTTGGAGTCCCTAAGTGACGAATAGGAAACGTTTTAGAGTGGACAATCATGAGACTATTCCGACACTAAAATGGCCTTGTGTCAGAATGGACGAATCATTTCCAATTGCTTATTTGTTGTCATTAAGGGTAAACTGCACTTTTGCCCATGTCTTTCCCTTCTGTGCATTCTAAATGATAAAAAAAATGCTAATAAGTGGCGGCTAACATTGCAAGCAATGAGGTTGCCCTCTATTCCGCCTATAATGCAATTTAAAAGACCTCTAACCGTTTATTTACATGCTGTAAGTATGCATGCAATGTAGTTACAGGCATATTCATGATAGCATATCATATTTACAGTATTCTGGTCATTTTACACATGACAAAAACCCCTTGGCCGGGTGCTCTGTTGAATCAATGTCAACCACAACAGTCTGTGTTTGCTACCACTAATGACTATACTTAAATACAATAATGTGGCAGGCCACGTAAAATTCCATGGCAAGCCACATAAAATGTGGTGGCGGGCTACAAAAAAGTATGTAGTAGGGCACTTGAAATGTGGTGGAAGTCCACATAAAATTACGCGATGTGGGCTACTTTAATGTCTTGGTGGGCCACATAAAATTATTTAGCGGACCACAGAAAATGGCCTGGCGGACAACATAAACTAATGTTGTGGCTTTGCAGACCACATTAAATGATGTGGCGGGCCACTATAAATAATGATATAGAGGGACACTATAAGAAATTATGTGGCGGGACACATTGAATGATGTGGATGGCCACAATAAATGGTGTGGCAGGTCACATTTAATGAAGTTGAGTGGCCGCACTGAATGATTTGAAGGGGCCACAATAATGAATGATGTGGTGGGCCACAATAAATAATGGCGTGGAGGGCCACTATAGAAAATTATGTGGCGGGCCACGCAAAAAGGTGTGGCGGGCTACTTTGAATGATGTGGAAGGTCCACATTAAATGAAGTGGCGGGCCATGTAAAATTATGTGGCGTTCGGGGCCACACTGAATGATGAGGAGGGTCCACATTAAATGGTGTGGTGGGCCACATTTAATTCCTTGCCCTTATGTGGGCTCTGTACCGAGGATGTCGTTGTGGCTTGTGCAGCCCTTTGAGACACTTGTGATTTAGGGCTATATAAATAAACATTGATTGATTGACGTTGAATGAGGTGGAGGGGCCACTATAAAATATTATGTGGCAGGTTACATTAAATGGCGTGGCGGGCCACATTGAATGAGGTGGAGGGGTCACGTTCAATGACCTGCCCTCTTGGCCAGGTCTCCCTTGGAAAAGAGATCTTTGATCTCAATGGGATTTTACCTGGTTAAATAAAGGCTAATAATAATAATAATATTGAAGGGCCACTATAAAAAAATTATGTGATGGGCTGCATTACATGGCGTGGCGGGCCACATCATATGAAGTGGAGGGGCCAAGATAAAAAAGTATGTGGCTGGCCACGTTACATGGTGTGCCACCTTGATTGATGTGGCGTGCAACATGAAATTATGTGGCGGGCCACACAAAAAGGTGTGGCGGGCTACTTTGAATGATGTGGAAGGGCCACAATAAATGATGTGGCGGGCCATGTAAAATTATGTGACAGGCTACATTAATTGGCGTTCGGGGCCACACTTAATGATGAGGAGGGTCCACATTAAATGGTGTGGTGGGCCACATTGAATTCCTTGCCCTTATGTGGGCTCTGTACCGAGGATGTCGTTGTGGCTTGTGCAGCCCTTTGAGACACTTGTGATTTAGGGCTATATTAATAAACATTGATTGATTGACGTTGAATGAGGTGGAGGGGCCACTATAAAACATTATGTGGCAGGTTACATTAAATGGCGTGGCGGGCCACATTGAATGAGGTGGAGGGGTCACGTTCAATGACCTGGCCTTGATCATTCTACAGTTATAATGTGATTGGGCAGGCACACTGTTTATATCGTGGGAAAGCGGACTTTGGTCCGCATGGAGCTGGAGGGGGCGTGGCCTCCAGCTCCGCCTGAATTTCGGGAGATTTTCGGGAGAAAATTTGTCCCGGGAGGTTTTCGGGAGAGGCGCTGAATTTCGGGAGTCTCCCGGAAAATCCGGGAGGGTTGGCAAGTATGGGTTGGGGGCCACTATAAAAAATGAAGTGGCACGTCATGTTACATGGCAACATAAAATGATGTGGCGGGCCACATTGTACAAACCCCGTTTCCATATGAGTTGGGAAATTGTGTTAGATGTAAATATAAACGGAATACAATGATTTGCAAATCATTTTCAACCCATATTCAGTTGAATATGCTACAAAGACAACATATTTGATGTTCAAACTAATAAACATTTATTTTTTTGCAAATAATCATTAACTTTAGAATTTGATGCCAGCAACACGTGACAAAGAAGTTGGGAAAGGTGGCAATAAATACTGATAAAGTTGAGGAATGCTCATCAAACACTTATTTGGAACATCCCACAGGTGTGCAGGCAAATTGGGAACACGTGGGTGCCATGATTGGGTATAAAAGTAGATTCCATGAAATGCTCAGTCATTCACAAACAAGGATGGGGCGAGGGTCACCACTTTGTCAACAAATGCGTGAGCAAATTGTTGAACAGTTTAAGAAAAACCTTTGTCAACCAGCTATTGCAAGGAATTTAGGGATTTCACCATCTGCGGTCCGTAATATCATCAAAGGGTTCAGAGAATCTGGAGAAATCACTGCACGTAAGCAGCTAAGCTCGTGACCTTCGATCCCTCAGGCTGTACTGCATCAACAAGCGACATCAGTGTGTAAAGGATATCACCACATGGGCTCAGGAACACTTCAGAAACCCACTGTCAGTAACTACAGTTGGTCGCTGCATCTGTAAGTGCAAGTTAAAACTCTCCTATGCAAGGCGAAAACCGTTTATCAACAACACCCAGAAACGCAGTCGGCTTCGCTGGGCCTGAGCTCATCTAAGATGGACAAAGTGGAAAATTGTTCTGTGGTCTGACGAGTCCACATTTCAAATTGTTTTTGGAAACTGTGGACGGCGTGTCCTCCGGACCAAAGAGGAAAAGAACCATCCGGATTGTTATAGGCGCAAAGTGTAAAAGGCAGCATGTGTGATGGTATGGGGGTGTATTAGTGCCCAAGACATGGGTAACTTACACATCTGTGAAGGCGCCATTAATGCTGAAAGGTACATACAGGTTTTGGAGCAACATATGTTGCCATCCAAGCAACGTTACCATGGACGCCCCTGCTTATTTCAGCAAGACAATGCCAGGCCACGTGTTCCATCAACGTGGCTTCATAGTAAAAGAGTGCGGGTACTAGACTGGCCTGTCTGTAGTCCAGACCTGTCTCCCATTGAAAATGTGTGGTGCATTATGAAGCCTAAAATACCACAACGGAGACCCCCGGACTGTTGAACAACTTAAGCTGTACATCAAGCAAGAATGGGAAAGAATTCCACCTGAGAAGCTTAAAAAATGTGTCTCCTCAGTTCCCAAATGTTTACTGAGTGTTGTTAAAAGGAAAGGCCATGTAACACAGTGGTGAACATGCCCTTTCCCAACTACTTTGTCACGTGTTGCAGCCATGAAATTCTAAGTTAATTATTATTTTCAAAAAAAAAATAAAGTTTATGAGTTTGAACATCAAATATCTTGTCTCTGTAGTGCAATTAATTGAATATGGGTTGAAAATGATTTGCAAATCATTGTATTCTGTTTATATTTACATCTAACACAATTTCCCAACTCCTATGGAAACGGGGTTTGTATGAAGTGGAGGGGCCACATTGAATGATGTGGCGGATCACATCTGGCCCCAAGGCCTTGAGTTTGACACTTGCGTTCTATGCTTTCTACTTGGTATTCTTTTCAAGCACAGAAGGTTTGTCATGCGTTAAAAGGCAATCTATGTCCAAATGTCCAACACAGCAGCTCCTTCTGGCAGGAGACCAAATGTTGGCTTGGAGGATCTGGTCGAAGATGTATTTTGGGGGGAATTGAAGACGAAAATGTGAATGCCAAGTGCAAGTGGACACCGGTGTGCTCAATCTGCGGAGTCGAGGACGAGGCGGAGACGGCGCTCCATGCAGACTCCAGCTGCTTCCAGTTTTCTTTGGACAACTGTGTGTGTTTGCTGTCCGCTCATGCAGATGTCGGTCCTGAGACGTCCGGCGTGCAGGTGGACGCCGCCGGACTATTAATGGCGTTGCAGAAGAGATATAGATCGGCTGCGCTCTGCCGGCAGTGTATCAAATGGCAGATCGATAATCTGCACATCATTCAGCTTCGCACGCCGCAGGAAATAAGACGGCCTGTCGTTTTAAATCCGACATGTTCTCCGTCGTGTCATTTATGCAACCCTTTTAGGCGGCGGAATCCGTCGGGCCTGGAAGTGGTTGCGTCGCCTCAATTTGACAAGCAGAACTCTTAACGAGGCCAAACTGATCTTGCCCATCCCTGGTCCGGGGGTTGCCGTGGCAACTGCGCTACCACTCTCCTAATTACGAGCCGGTGTATCATATAAAGGATTTATGGCGTAATTACGACAATAATGTTGCTTTAAATCCCGGAAGAAGGCGGCGCGTGTGTGTGCTTTGTGGGTTTTAATAATGCAACGTGTTGGTCTTCTTCTAATGAGCAGATGGAACATTTGTGTTAGGACTGACCCCGAGTCCTCTCGCCTCCTCGGAGACGCTCTGAGGCTTGACATCCATTAAACACTCAGAAGATGTCCTCCGCTCTTCTTCGCCGGTCAAACACTGAAACACTCTCGTCGGGCCTCGGCCGGAATTCGGATTATTTTTTTTATTTTTTTTTGCCGGGCTGGATCTGCACTGCAAAAAGTCAGTGTTCAAAAACAAGAACAAATAACACAAAAATGAGGGGTATTTTATTTGAACTAAGCAAAATTATCTGCCAATAGAGCAAGAAAAGTTGGCTTGTCAAGACTTTCCAAAACAAGTAAAATTAGCTAACCTCAATGAACCCAAAAATACCTTAAAATAAGTATATTCTCACTAATAAAAAGTGCACTTTTCTTGGTAGAAAAAAAAAAAAAAAAGTCTGCACGTTGTCTGTGTTATTATTATTATTGGCTTTTATCTAGTTTGCACTTTGTCTGTATTATTTCTATTATCATTATTATCGACTCATCTTTGCCTTATTCTATTTTTTATTTTCCTATTTTAATGATGTTGGATCTGTGTTGTTGTTGTTGGGGACAAGTGTTGTAAATTAGCTTTGGCTACAAACACTATGATGCATACATTGGATAACTGTCTCAGATGTCTTTGTTTTTGTATCCATCCCTATTTCAAATAAACTTCTATAATAATAATAATGTACACGCCAGTGTGCGTACACTGCAAAAAGTCAGTGTTCAAAAACAAAAAAAAACAAAACAAAAATTAGGGCTATTTTATTTGCCAATAGAACAAGAAAATTTGGCTTGTCAAGACTTTCCAAAACAAGTAAAATTAGTTAACCTCAATGAACCCCAAAAAAACTTAAAATAAGTATATTCTCACTAATAACAAGTGCACTTTTCTTGGTAGAAAAAAAAGAGACCTTTTTGCTCAATAATAATAATAATAATAATAATAATAATAGATTTAATTTGTAAAAAGCACTTTACATTGAGTGAACAACCTCTACAGTGTATTAAAATAAAAAAAATAAAAAATAAATATATTAAAAAAATAAAAAAATAAAAACTAGAACAGCAATATAGCTAAAACTAGTATGCATATATCTAAAAAAAAAAGGCTTTTTTAAAAGCATCCACAGTCTGTGGTGCCCTCAGGTGGTCAGGGAGAGCGTTCCACAGACTCAATATGTTGAAAAATATTCTTAAATGAAGTAAATGCTAGTGCCATTATCTTGACATAATGATATGCGCTCGGCATTACATTTCTTGAAACCAGCAAACTTATACTAAAAATAATTTATTGCTCTTAATGGAAAGGCAACAAGGCAAGCGCTTGTTACTCTCGGGGTCTCCTAGCCACTCAGGTGAATCATATGGTCTAAAAATGCATTTTTCCATCGAAAACATGACATCATCGCGCCAAGTGTGTGCTCTTTCAGTCAATTAGTGTGCATATATACAACCCGGCCCCCGGCCCAAATTTTTTTAATTGTAATTTTGAAGAATTTATCTGAATGTGCATGAGCTATTTCTGTTCAAAATTGTTAGAAATGTTAAATGTTTAAATATTAACGGTCAGTTTACTGCACTGTACCAACTGTACTACTATATGAGTACGTATTTTCTATTGTTTCATTGAAAATAAAACAGCAAAGTCCATTTGGCTGTCATATGTTTTAATTATGAGAAACAGTTGTGTCAAAATCATGATTATTTTTTTTTTCATGCTTGAAATAAGAAATTATTACTACCCCACCTTCCGCCCGAATGCAGCTCAGATAGGCTCCAGCACCCCCCGCAACCTCAAAAAAGGGACAAGCGGTAGAAAATGAATGGATGGATGGATGGATGTAAAAAAAAAAAACACAGATGTCGAGGAACATTAGCAAACTACATAATAACATCCTGTAATTTGATTTTGATAAAAAAATTGAAAATGAACACCAATGAGTTGACTGGTGAACATTATCACATCATTTATTCAGAAAGTATAAATAAGGACAAATAAAGATAGAATACTATTAACCGCAACATGTAAGTGTATAAAAACAAAACAACAACAACATGACGATTTGTACGTTTTTAGAATGTGCTTGTTCTATTTTAAACAAAGAAAACAATCTGGAGTTGTCTTTATTTTTAAGTTATCGCGCCGTGATTTTACCAGTCCGGCCCACTTGGGAGTAGATTTTTCTGCATGAGTAAATGAGTCTGACACCCCTGTTGTCAGAAAAATTGTATGTAAATTATCAAAAAAAAATTCCGTTCCCTGAGTTCCCAGTGAACAGATGAAAGTTGTCTTTGTTGCACCAAGCCAATTTTTTTTCTTTTTTCTTTATTTATTTATTTATTTTTTTATCCCCCATTTACACTCATTCACACTCAATCACACAAAAGGGTTGTTTCTTTCTGTTATTAATATTCTGGTTCCTACATTATATATCAAGAGATATCAATACAGTCTGCAAGGGATACAGTCCGTAAGCACACATGATTGTGCGTGCTGCTGGTCCACTAATAGTACTAACCTTTAACAGTTAATTTTACTCATTTTCATTAACTACTAGTTTCTATGTAACTGTTTTTATATTGTTTTACTTTCTTTTTTATTCAAGAAAATGTTTTTAATTTATTTATCTTATTTTATTCATTTTTTTAAAAAGTACCTTATCTTCACCATACCTGGTTGTCCAAATTAGGCTTAATAATGTGTTAATTCCACGACTGCATGTATCGGTTGATATTGGTATCGGTAATTAAAGAGTTGGACAATATCGGAATATCGGATATCGGCAAAAAGTGAGTGTTGATGACACAGCTTTGCAACAATTGATATTCTACTTTCAAGCAGGTTTTACTCAATATAGGTCATAGAATTTCAGCAACAAGCTGTAATATCTTACTGAGATCATTTAGGACCAAAACACTTAAAACAAGTAAAACACTCTAACATAAAATCTGCTTTGTGAGAAGAATTATCTTATCAGACAGAAAATAAGCAAATATCGCCCTTATTTGAGATAATTTAGATTTCAGTTTTTGCAGTGCATGCCTGGCTGCTGTTTGCATGCACGAGGGAGTCATGGAGCATCACATCAGAAATGGCCTGCAGCTGTTTTCATATTGGTGAAACATGCTGCAAATTTAAAAGTTGCAAAAGTTTCAACGTCCCTAGCCGTTGAGAGACAACACAACCTGTAACGCGCGCGCACACAGCCATCACCGTATACTGCAGGCGTGTCCAAAAGTGCATCCCAGCTTGCTTTTTTTATTTTTATTGGCCCTCTGCATAATCTACACATAAATGTACTCAATTATTCATGAAGCATCATAAATGATAGTCCATTATTTTTGCCTCTAGGCCCCATTAAAGCAAGGTAATGGCTCTGCGTTCAAATTGCCTGCGTGACAAAACACACGACCACACAACCCCTCTGACCGGCAGTTGAGCAAGGCAGCCAGTAGGCTAAACACGAGGGAGGTGTTACGTATCAGTTCAATAGGTTTATTGATACTGATTATGCGTTGGGGTGTGTATGTGAGGAATTAACAATGTAAATGTTACCAGAGGGTGTTGTATGTCAATCAATCAATCAATCAATCAATCAATGTTTATTTATATAGCCCTAAATCACAAGTGTCTCAAAGGGCTGCACAAACCACAAAAACATCCTCGGTTCAGATCCCACATCAGGGCAAGGGAAAACTCAACCCAGTGGGATGACAATGAGAAACCTTGGAGAGGACCGCAGATGTGGGCGACCGGTGCAATGGACGTCGAGTGGATCTAGCATAATATTGTGAAAGTCCAGTCCATAGTGGACCTAACATAATAGTGAGAGTCCAGTCCATAGTAGACCTAGCATAATATTGTGAAAATCCAGTCCATAGTGGATCTAACATAATAGTGAGAGTCCAGTCCATAGTAGACCTAACATAATAGTGAGAGTCCAGTCCATAGTAGACCTAGCATAATATTGTGAAAGTCCAGTCCATAGTGGATCTAACATAATAGTGAGAGTCCAGTCCATAGTAGACCTAACATAATAGTGAGAGTCCAGTCCATAGTAGACCTAACATAATAGTGAGAGTCCAGTCCATAGTGGATCTAACATAATAGTGAGAGTCCAGTCCATAGTGGATCTAACATAATAGTGTGAGAGTCCAGTCCATAGTGGATCTAACATAATAGTGAGAGTCCAGTCCATAGTGGATCTAACATAATAGTGTGAGAGTCCAGTCTATAGTGGATCTAACATAATAGTGAGAGTCCAGTCCATAGTGGATCTAACATAATAGTGAGAGTCCAGTCCATAGTGGATCTAACATAATAGTGTGAGAGTGCAGTCCATAGTGGATCTAACATAATAGTGTGAGAGTCCAGTCCATAGTGGATCTAACATAATAGTGTGAAAGTCCAGTCCATAGTGGACCTAACATAATAGTGAGAGTCCAGTCCATAGTGGATCTAACATAATAGTGTGAGAGTCCAGTCCATAGTGGATCTAACATAATAGTGAGAGTCCAGTCCATAGTAGACCTAACATAATAGTGAGAGTCCAGTCCATAGTGGATCTAACATAATATTGTGAAAGTCCAGTCCATAGTGGACCTAACATAATAGTGAGAGTCCAGTCCATAGTGGATCTAACATAATAGTGTGAGAGTCCAGTCCATAGTGGATCTAACATAATAGTGAGCGTCCAGTCCATAGTGGATCTAGCATAATATTGTGAAAGTCCAGTCCATAGTGGACCTAACATAATAGTGAGAGTCCAGTCCATAGTAGACCTAACATAATAGTGAGAGTCCAGTCCATAGTGGATCTAACATAATAGTGAGAGTCCAGTCCATAGTGGATCTAACATAATAGTGTGAGAGTCCAGTCCATAGTGGATATATCATAATAGTGAGAGTCCAGTCCATAGTGGGGCCAGCAGGGGACCATCCCGAGCGGAGACAGGTCAGCAGCGCAGAGATGTCCCCAACCGATGCACAGGTGAGAGCGGTCCACCCCGGGTCCTGACTCTGGACAGCCAGCACTTCATCCATGGCCGCCGAACCCTTCGGCAGACCGTAGGGGCAAGGCGAGAAGACAGTCCGTGGGCAAGCGAGAGGTCGGGGGCTGGAGAGAGGCAACGGGGTCCGTTGTCCAAGCGGGGGTCGAGGATCGAGGGAAGCAGTCCAGAATCCGGTGGGAAGTCGAGGCACACAGCTCGATCACGGCAAATAATAAATAAATGATAAATGGGTTATACTTGTATAGCGCTTTTCTACCTTCAAGGTACTCAAAGCGCTTTGACAGTATTTCCACATTCACCCATTCACACACACATTTACACACTGTTGGCGGGAGCTGCCATGCAAGGCGCTAACCAGCAGCCATCAGGAGCAAGGGGTGAAGTGTCTTGCCCAAGGACACAACGGACATAGAGGGAACACTGCCGGGGAACACAGAGGACATAAAAGCTGGACACAGGAAAAGTACAGAGAGAGCAAGTACGCAGGAGGGGAGCCAGCGGCGGGATGCTTACTAAGGGGAGTGAACTACGTTCCGGCACTGGATCTTCGGGTCCGCTGGTCTTTATTCCGTCTGCCCTCATCAGACCCAGGTGCGCTGATTGCAGATTGCCTGCAGCCGTGACGGCACGTGGGTGAGACTCGGCGCGCTTCTAGTGGAGCTGCTGGCCGTGACAAGATGCACCCAATTTTTTATTTTTTATTTTTAACCGAAAACTAAACACCTAAATCAGTGGTTTTTAACCTTGTTGGAGGTACCGAACCCCACCAGTTTTATATGCGCATTCACCGAACCCTTCTTTAGTGAAAAATACAATGTTTTTTTCCCCTTTCAAATCCAAGACAAATGTATATGTTTTTTTTTTTTACCGTTGCAGAAAATGAACCGTGCATGAACATCACCTTGTTCAAAGGCATGAACTCACAACAAATGACACACCTGCAAATCAGTGTGACTTCTGCTGTTGCCTTTGAGAGACCAGTTTAGATATGCGTGGCTTCACCTTGGCAAGTGCCACTCTCATGTCATTTTCACAGCAAAGTCTGTTCCTTTTTTTCGTTTTTATGTCCAGCCCCCTCGAAAAGGATTGCTCGCAAAGACTGGGGGTATCCATAATTCGCCGATAGGGAGAAGTTTTTATTTAGACGATAAGTCGGGTGTGTCCCTGAAGCCGACTCACCGAACCCCTAGGGCAGTGTTTTTCAACCTTTTTTGAGCCAAGGCACATTTTTTGCATAAAAATAATCCATAGGCACACCACCAGCAGAAGTCATTAAAAAAACGAAACTCAGATGACAGTAAAAAGTCGTTGTCGCAATTGTTGGATATGACTTTAAACCATAACCAACCATGCTTCACTTTAGCTCTTGTCTCAAAGTAGGTGTACTATCACCACCTGTAACATCACACCCTGACTTATTTTTAGTTTTTTGCTGTTTTCCTGTGTGTAGTGTTTTAGTTCTTGTTTTGCGCTCCTATTTTGGTGGCTTTTTCTCTTTTTTTGGTATTTTCCTGTAGCAGTTTCATGTCTTCCTTTGAGCGATATTTCCCGCATCTACTTTGTTTTAGCGATCAAGAATATTTCAGTTGTTTTTATCCTTTGTTGTGGGGACATTGTTGATTGTCATGTCATGTTCGGATGTACTTTGTGGATGCCTTTTTTTCTCCACAGTAAGTCTTTGCTGTCGTCCAGCATTCTGTTTTTGTTTACTTTGTAGCCAGTTCAGTTTTAATTTTGTTCTGCATAGCCTTCCCTAAGCTTCAATGCCTTTTCTTAGGGGCACTCACCTTTTGTTTATTTTTGGTTTAAGCATTAGACAACTTTTTACCTGCACCCTGCCTCCCGCTGTTTCCGACATCTACAAAGCAATTAGCTACCGGCTGCCGCCTACTGATATGGAAGAGTATTACACGGTTACTCTGCTGAGCTCTGGACAGCACCGACACTCAACAACAACACATCATTTGCAGACTATAATTACTGGTTTGCAAAAAATATTTTTAACCCAAATAGGTGAAATTAGATAATCTCCCACGGCACACTAGTGTGCCGCGCCACAGGGGTTGAAAAACACTGCCCTAGGGTTCGATCGAACCCAGGTTAAGAACCATTGACCTAAATATTACCATTGCATTTATGGCTATGACTGTGGACTAACCTCACTTAAATCAAAACATTGAAATTGCACCAATGAATATGTATCTTTAAAAGAATACACAAAATTATGAAAATATTTATCTACCATATGTTATCCACGGTGATATTTTGGTGAATTTACTGAGGAATTTGTTGAACTGAAACAACACTAAAAAAATGCCATTGTAAGTTAATAATACTAACAGACACTTGTAAACATGTTAGCATAACAGCTAATGGGATATGCTTTGCTTTTTGTTTTTCAAAAACCGAAAACTAAACACTTAAATATTACCATTGCATTTATGGCTATGACTGTGTATTAACCTCACTTAAATCAAAACATTGAAGTTGCACAAATTGATATGTATCTTTCAAAGAATACACAAAATTATGAAAATATTTATCAACAATATTACAAAAAACAATGTACACTTGAAACTTTCTTGTCTTTTTTATTTTTTTTATTTTTTTAAAGGTTGTATTTTCATTTTTTTCTGCAGTGTTGTTCACAAAATCTGAATAATCAGGAGCAAGGTTTATGCAAAATGTACACCAAAGCATATCCAATACGTATTATCTCGACCAGGGGTTCTTAACCCTTTTGACCTCGGGGCCCACTCAATTATTAACAGTGAATTAGTCATCTCACACTTGATTATTATCGTATTCATTTATTTCTAACCTACTTACAGTTCAACAAATCATATCAAGCATCACAAAGGCTGAATACAAAATGTGTACTAATCAAATATACTGCACAAAGAGGAACTCATAAAAACTGTTTAAAAGAAAATGCGTATATTTACGCAGTTCTAAAATAAATACATTCGAACTTAACTAATAATATAAACATATTAAAAAAATAAATGTATTCAAAATGTAAGTGCAAATGGAAATACAGATTCTGTTTTTAAAATTTTGATTTCTATTTATTGTTTTAATTGGGGGCTTCACGGTGGCAGAGGGGTTAGTGCATCTGCCTCACAATACGAAGGTCCTGAGTAGTCTTGGGTTCAATCCCGGGCTCGGGATCTTTCTGTGTGGAGTTTGCATGTTCTCCCCATGACTGCGTGGGTTCCCTCCGGGTACTCCGGCTTCCTCCCACCTCCAAAGACATGCACCTGGGGATAAGTTGATTGGCAACACTAAATTGGCCCTAGTGTGTGGATGTGAGTGTGAATGTTGTCTGTCTATCTGTGTTGGCCCTGCGATGAGGTGGCGACTTGTCCAGGGTGTACGACGCATTCCGCCCGATTGTAGCTGAGATAGGCTCCAGCGCCCCCCGCGACCCCAAAGGGAATAAGCGGTAGAAAATGGATGGATGGATGGATGTTTTAATTGGTTTTACCCTTTAAAGTTGTTTTTAATCATATTTATTTTTATATTGGTTTTATATTTATTTATTTTCTGTTTTTATTCAGTCATTGGTGGAGCTAAGGATAATATTTGAATATTGTTTTTAATATTGTTGTGCAGCACTTTGGAAACATTTCTGTTTAAATGTGCTATACAAATAAAGTGGATTGGATTGGATTGGATTCGCCACTTTAGTCATAATTTTTTGCGCTAAAAAAATGTTCTATTACTTTAGGCTTTTTCTGTACACGCCTTCCACCCGAATGCAGCTGAGATAGGCTCCAGCACCCCCCCCGCGACCCCGAAAGGGACAAGGGGTAGGAAATGGATGGATAATATTGTCATTACTGCCACAAGTGGTAGAACAGTGTATTACAACTGAAAAGCACAGCTGACGATATCAAACAAACAGGACAGGTCTGGAGTTAAAGTCATAGAGGAGTTTCTTAAGCACAAAAATTATGACTAAACCGGTGAAGCTGTATTTAGGGACCGATGTCCCTTTGGGACAGAGGACCCAATTGAATTTCTAGCGTTTTATTATTATACCGCTGTCTCTTTGAGCTGTAATTTGACCCCCTGAACATGCTTCAAAACTCACCTAATTGGACACACACATCAGGACTGGCGAAAATTGCGATCTAATCAAAAAACCAAACCCCAAAACTCAAAATTGCGCTCCAGCGCCCCCTAGGAAGAAAACACAGACAGAATTGCCTGTAACTCCCAGTAGTAATGTCGTAGAGACATGAAACAAAAACCTCTATGTAAGTCTCACTTATACCTATATTTCATACACTGACAACCCCCAGCAAAAATCAACAGGACGTTTGCAATTCCCCCTTCAAAACGGTATAGCTCGGTTGGTAGAGCGGCCGTGCCAGCAACTTGAGGGTTGCAGGTTCGATCCCCGCATCCGCCATCCTAGTCACTGCCGTTGTGTCCTTGGGCAAGACACTTTACCCACCTGCTCCCAGTGCCACCCACACTGGTTTAAATATAACTTAGATATTGGGTTTCACTATGTTAAGCGCCTTGAGTCACTAGAGAAAAGCGCTATATAAATATAATTCACTTCACACACTTCACTAAAAGTTGTGTAAAAACAGTCACCTTTTTTCAAACATTCTCTCCTCTGAGCGCGTTTGTCGTGTCGGCTTCAAATTAGCACAGGAGAGAGATTGAACCCTTCTGATTAAAAGTTGATGAAAGAGTTTTAATTACTGCTCCGGTTTGGATTTTATGAGCCCTCAAAGTCGGACCCGTCCATCGCTGCTTGCAGCTTTAATTTCATTTACATTTTATTTATTTAACCGAGAAAAATAATAATTTAGTATATTTATATTAGCCCAACATAATTGTAAGTCCTTTCTTATGCAGTATATTTGGTTAGTATTTCTTTTTCTAATCAGCCTTTAAATAGACCAGTTGATCTGCCGTCTCTCTTCTCTGCTATCTTTGCGATTAACACATGGTTTCATATCGTTTGACGAAAGTTGTAAACTGTAAGTACAGTAGGTTAGACATAAGTATTGAATATGATTAAAACCAAGAGTATGATTACTAATTCAGGGGTAATATTTGAGTGGGCCCCTCTCGTGGGGAAAAAAACACACATTTTAAATGTAGGTTAAAATCATCATTGGTCTCATTTAAAAAAAAAAAAAGTAAAAAAAATACCTAAAAACAAATAATACTCAAGTCATAACTTTTGTTTTCCAATTTGGTTTAATACAAAACATGCATGAAATTAGGGATGTCCCGATCCAGGTTTTTGCACTTCCGATCCGATACCGATATTGTTTTTGCATTTCCGATCCGATACCGATACTGACCGATACCGATACTGGCCTATCCGAGCATGTATTAAAGTTTAAAGTTATTTAGCCTACTTAGTTGTCAGAATCATGTTGAAAAGGGTTTTAGTACTCTTGATAACAACTAGCCAGCTGAATTAGGGGAGTTTGAATAATACACAATGGTTGGTAACAAGAAACTGACCTGTTTATTCAAGGATAAACACAAAATAGACAAAATTATACATGACAAACAGAAATGGCATCATTGAACTAGGGCTGGGCGATATGGCCTTTTTTTAATATTGCGATATTTTAAGGCCATATTGCGATACACAATATATATCTGGATATTTTGCCTTAGCCTTGAATGAACACTTGATGCATATAATCACAGCAGTATGATGATTCTATGTGTTTTGATTGATTGATTGAGACTTTTATTAGTAGGTTGCACAGTGAAGTACATATTCCGTACAATTGACCACTAAATGGTAACACCCCAATAAGTTTTTCAACTTGTTTAAGTCGGGGTCCACTTAAATTGATTCATGATACAGATATATACTATCAGATATATACTATCATCATAATACAGACATCACACAAGATAATCACATTGAATTATTTACATTATTTATAATCCAGGGTGTGGAGGGGGGCGCCAGATGTAAGTGTCAAAAAGACAGCCAAAAGAGTTTGATATGCGAGCACCTTAGAGGGAGCGTTGCTCGCACGGCTGCGCTAGCATCACAGCTAACGTGAGCCATGCTGCTACCTATCTGCTGGGAGAGGACGTATACGTATGTGACGTATGACGTGACAGTATGTGACGTGTGTAAGAAGGTGCGCTTGTCTGTCTGTGAGAGGGAGACACAGGAAAGAGTGAGAAGAGCCTGTCGTGTAATGCCAGCAGCTAAAAGCAACTGCGTGAGATTCCACAGACGTGTGGATGTGTTGAAGGTGTGCTGGAAAAAGCGGAACGGAAATTACGGAGCAGCAGAAAAGTGGAATGTATTATTTAAATCGGTGCGTTGGAAAAGACGGACCGGAGTTTTTTTTTAAACTGTATCTGGATCGGCATTTTCCCATGCCTTGCCGATACGCAATTTTTGGCAAATATCAGCAGCCGATCCGATATTTGGATCGGATCGGCTGCTGATATTTGCCAAAATTTGCGTATGAGACATCCCTACATGAAATTAAATTCAAGTTTGTTTAAAAAAGTTTAAAAATGGTTTAACGTAAATAATAAAGTGTGAACAATTTTGTAATGGAAGGGCTCAAAATGTATTTTTATTTACATTTTATTTATTTAACAGAGAAAAATAATATTTTGGCATATTTATATTATCACAACATAATTGTAAGTCCTTTCTTATGCAGTATATTTGGTTAGTATTTGTTTTTCTAACCAGCCTTTAAATAGACCAGTTGATCTGCCGTCTCTCTTTTCTGCTATCTTTGCGATTAACACATGGTTTCATATCGTTTGACGAAAGTTGTAAACTGTAAGTACAGTAGGTTAGATATAAGTATTGAATATGATTAAAACCAAGAGCATGATTACTAATTCAGGGGTAATATTTGAGTGGGCCCCTCTAGTGGGGAAAAAAACCACACATTTTAAATGTAGGTTAAAATCATCATTGGTCTCATTTAAAAAAAAAAAAAGTACAAAAAAATACCTAAAAACAAATAATACTCAAGTCATAACTTTTGTTTTCCAATTTGGTTTAATACAAAAATGCATGAAATTAAATTCAAGTTTTTTAAAAAAGTTTAAAAATGGTTTAACGTAAATAATAAAGTGTGAACAATTTTGTAATGGAAGGGCTCAAAATTTATTTTTATTTACATTTTATTTATTTAACCGAGAAAAATAATATTTTGGCATATTTATATTATCACAACATAATTGTAAGTCCTTTCTTATGCAGTATATTTGGTTTGTATTTGTTTTTCTAATCAGCCTTTAAATTGACCAGTTGATCTGCCGTCTCTCTTTTCTGCTATCTTTGCGATTAACACATGGTTTCATATCGTTTGACGAAAGTTGTAAACTGTAAGTACAGTAGGTTAGATATAAGTATTGAATATGATTAAAACCAAGAGTATGATTACTAATTCAGGGGTAATATTTGAGTGGGCCCCTCTAGTGGGGAAAAAAAACACAGATTTTAAATGTAGGTTGAAATCATCATTGGTCTCATTTTTTTTTTTTAAAGTAAAAAAAAATACCTAAAAACAAATGTCGTATTTTTCGGACTATAAGTCGCAGTTTTTTTCATAGTTTGGCCGGGCTCCAGTGCGATTTATATATGTTTTTTTCCTTCTTTATTATGCATTTTCGGCCGGTGCGACTTATACTCCGAAAAATACGGTAATACTCAAGTCATAACTTTTGTTTTCCAATTTGGTTTAATACAAAACATGCATCAAATTAAATTCAAGTTTGTTTAAAAAAGTGTAAAAATGGTTTAACGTAAATAATAAAGTGTGAACAATTTTGTAATGGAAAGGCTCAAAATAAAACTCTGCTTGAAGCCCTTCCCACATGTAATGATAGGTAGATGAGGCCTTAGTGAGTGTATGGCACACTCACTAGCTGTGGCGACACTGCAGTAATACTGCGTTGCGGTTTCATAATAGTTGTAACATGTTTAGCCTCGTCCTCTCGGTGTTGATCTACTTAGGAAATGCAGTTGTTTGCCTTAATGGAGCGGCTTCACATTGTTTATGGAGATGCTAGCCACCTGTCAGCCGGGGCACTAAAAATAAATAAAGTATCAGCTGGAGGGGGTTCGGCAAAAATTAAGTTAGTTAAAGTTCAAGTTAAAGTACCAATGATTGTCACACACACACTAGGTGTGGTGAAATTTGTCCTCTGCATTTGACCCATCCCCTTGTTCACCCCCTGGGAGGTGAGGGGAGCAGTGAGCAGCAGCATTTTTGGTGATTTAACCCCCAATTCCAACCTTTGATGCTGAGTGCCAGGCAGGGAGGTAATGGGTCCCATTTTTATAGTCTTTGGTATGACTCGGCCGGGGTTTGAACTCGAACGCGGACACTCTCACCACTAGGCCACTGAGTAGGTGTATCAAAAATGGTCTGATACTGATCGGTACATCTTCAATTTAACGTCCGCACTGCAGACATGTGGCCGCTCGTGTCCAGAACTAGATGGCCGACACACCCGACCCCAATGTTGTGGTCACTTGGCCTTTCTTTGCGCTCAGTCCTGTGATTGAAGTCCAACTGGGTCACCAACTGTCGTCAAAGTTGTGAAATCTTCCTTCCCTCTCACCTTCCGGATGGATTTATGGATGAGACTAATCGGCACAGGGCGGCTGACGCGTCCTTATCAGCCTTCAACAAGCGCAGCCTCGGCGTCTCCCTCGTCAGGCAGACACAAATCAAGCCGGCGCGGGAGAGACACGGAACAGTGGCGTCAGCGCGACAGCGGGCCCAGACGTTCCTGTCGGAAGGTTCCGTCGCAGAAAGAACAAAAAAAAAAAAAAAGTCTTCCGAATCCCCTAGGGCGGCGTCTGGTTCGAAAACAGGCGGCGCCAAGTGTTACGGTCTCCTTGGTTACGGCCAGCGTTGCCACGGCGACCTATAAAGCAGACTGCCGGAGGATTCATGGCGGTTATTGGCTCGGCTATGTGGCTAATTACCTTGATTGATTGAACGCCGCTGCTGTTAAATGACAAACAATGGCCAAGTCCGCCTTCCGCTGTTTTGTGTGTCTGTGTGTGTGTGTGTGTGTGTGTGTGTGTGTGTGTGTGTGTGTGTGTGTGTGTGTGTGTGTGTGTGTGTGTGTGTGTGTGTGTGTTTGTCCATATCCACCTCAGCTCCATTTATTTGACATATGTGTGTGTGAAAGTGTGTGTGTGTTTTGAGAGGGAAATCCTGCAGCGGTCGTTCACGCCGGATGACCTCACTTGTTTCCTCGGCACACACACACACACACACACACACACACACACACACACACACACACACACACACACACACACACACACACACACACACACACACACGCACAAATCCTTGGTGGTACATTCGAACTCAAAGGGCCTACATCGCCGTGGAGACAGGCCCGAGTACAACTTTTGGCCGCTCCAGCTTTGGCTGGGGTACGCTCCAAAGGGGAAGAAGGCGCCGCCACAGGCGTGACTAAGCCACGCCCACTTGTGCGAACAGCACCAATGGAGCCATTGTTTGAAACTCAGCCGGAATGGCGAGCCGGTGTCACTCTGGACGCCATCTTTGTTTTATGGGTTCTTTGTTGGCCATGCCGAGCGTCACCACACGGTCCCCTGCATCTTTGTGTGTGTGTGTGTGTGTTGTGCAGAAAACATTTTGGTCACATGACATCAAGACTACATTTGCACGGCAGGGTGGGATACAAAATTTCCGCCTCATTCTGCTCGTGCTTACCAACCTCAAAACCATTTTATTTGGTACAACATGTAGTGATAACCGTGACCAGTAGATGGCAGTCACACATAAGAGTTACATTTGGACTGCAGGTTAAAAAAAAGTTAAAGTACCAATGATTGTCACACACACACACACACGCACGAGGTGTGGCGAAATTATTCTCTGCATTTGACCCATCACCCTTGATCACCCCCCTGGGAGGTGAGGGGAGCAGTGAGCAGCAGCAGTGGCCGCGCCCGGGAATCAGGTTGATGCCCCCTGTTCAATAAGCGAGCCCCAAACTTTGAGAATGTAGAACATTGCACACGGCGCTCAAAGAAATCTGTCAAAATGTTTTAGTACGACTTTGGTAAGCCACGAAGCCGCACTGCTTGATTGTGCGCGAAGCGTTACGGCGACCGTGCTTCAACATGCGGGTATTATTATGGTATGTATCGAGACCCCAAAATGGCACCTATTCGGAGACATTATCAGGCATTTAGTTTTGCAATATTATGCAAAACCAACTTTTCTTACCTATTGGTACCTGCTGATGTGTATTTGGGATCTGCATAAGTCCCGAAAATTAGTCCGCCGTGTTCAACAAACTTATTTTTCTCTATCCTCTTGTTGTGGGGCATTCATCCTCCGCTGTTTCTGATATAAAGTAACGCACAGCTGTCAGTAGACTCGCTATGGAAGCGCTAAAATCTACCAATACAACAAAGATGGCGGGGAGGAGACGCTGTCGAAGTGGAGGCACGTATATAACACCGCCCACTAAACGGCGCACCCTTAAGAGACGTCAGAAAGCGGCTTGAAGATGGTCTATAAAACATAATCTATGCAACATTTTGACCAAAGAACCACCTTTACATGTTATGTAGACCAATGTTTTTCAACCACTGCTAGTGTGCCGTGGGAGATTATCTAGTTTCACCTATTTGGGTTAAAATAGTTTTTTGCAAACCAGTAATTATAGTCTGCAAATGATGTGTTGTTGTTGAGTGTCGGGGCTGTCTGGAGCTCGGCAGAGTAACCGTGTAATACTCTTCCATATCAGTAGGTGGCAGCCGGTAGCTAATAGCTTTGTAGATGTCGGAAACAGCGGGAGGCAGGGTGCAGGTAAAAAGGTATCTAATGCTTAAACCAAAAGAAAACAAAAGGTGAGTGCCCCTAAGAAAAGGCATTGAATTTTAGGGAAGGCTATGCAGAACGAAACTAAAACTGAACTGGCTTCAAAGTAAACAAAAACAGAATGCTGGACGACAGCAAAGACTTACTGTGGAGCAAAGACGGCGTCCACAAAGTACATCCGAACATGACAATCAACAATGTCCCCACAAAGAAGGATAAAAACAACCGACATTTTTTTTGATTGCCAAAACAAAGTAGATGCGGGAAATATCGCTCAAAGGAAGACATGAAACTGCTACAGGAAAATACCAAAAAAAGAGAAAAAGTCACCAAAATAGGAGCGCAAGACAAGAAGTAAAACACTACACACAGGAAAACAGCAAAAAACTCCAAATAAGTCAGGGGGTGATGTGACAGGTGGTGACAGTACACCTACTTTGAGACAAGAGCTATATTGATGCATGCTTGGTTATGGTTTAAAGTCATATCCAACAATTGCGACAACAACTTTTTACTGTCAACTGAGTTTTGTTTTTTAATGACTTCTGCTGGTGGTGTGTCTCCGAATTTTTTTCAATGCAAAAAATGTGCCTTGGCTCAAAAAAGGTTGAAAAACACTGATGTAGACCACAAGGAAGTGTTTTAAATGTAGAACCAAAAAATCATAATGTAACCCCTTTGCAGGGGTACTGCACTTTTTATTTTTTTATTTTGCCTGTCCGCACTAGACTATAAGCCGCAAATGAACATACATATTTTGTAAATGTTTATTTATAAAGATGTCCGATAATATCGGACTGCCGATATTATCGGCCGATAAATGCTTTAAAATGTAATATCAGAAATTATCGGTATCGGTTTAAAAATTATCGGTATCGGTTTCAAAAAGTAAAATTTATGACTTTTTAAAACGCCGCTGTGTACACGGACGTAGGGAGAACTACAGAGCGCCAATAAACCTTAAAGGCACTGCCTTTGCGTGCCGGTGAAGTGAATGCTATCATACTTGGTCAACAGCCATACAGGTCACACTGAGGGTGGCCGTGTAAACAACTTCAACACTGTTACAAATGTGCGCCACACTGTGAACCCACACCAAACAAGAATGACAAACACATTTCGGGAGAACATCCGCACCGTAACACAGAACAAATACCCAGAACCCCTTGCAGCACTAACTCTTCCGGGACGCTACAATATACACCCCCTGCTAACCCCGCTCAATCTCAACCTCCTCATGCTCTCTCAGGGAGAGCATGTCCCAAATTCCAAGCTGCTGTTTTGAGGCATGTTAAAAAAAATAATGCACTTTGTGACTTCAATAATAAATATGGCAGTGCCATGTTGGCATTTTTTTCCATAACTTGAGTTGATTTATTTTGGAAAACTTTGTTACATTGTTTAATGCATCCAGCGGGGCATCACAACAAAATTAGGCATAATAATGTGTTCATTCCACGACTATATATATATCGGTAACGGTTGATATCGGTATCGGTCATTAAGAGCTGGACAATATCGGAATATCGGCAAAAAAGCCATTATCGGACATCTCCACTTCCCTACTAAATTTTAAAAACTGCCATAAAATCCTGGCTAAGCTCAACCTCTACCTGACCTGAACCAAAATTGATCCCCAGCAACTCTTCGAAGCATCAAACAGGTTTATATGTGGTTATAGTGTATATATATATATATTATCTCATTCTGTTTTGCACACTCTTGGAGAAGTCAACATGTGCATAGTCATGCACATAGTGTAATGTACATAGTGTATATATGTATGTATTGTTTTTAAAATCACCTGACATGTATACTGTGTATATGTACATAATTTATACATTTTTTTAACGTAATTTTTTATATACATGTTACAGGTTATATATATTTTCTTATTGAATGTATCACATGTGATGACTATTTAATGGACCACAATGGAAACAAGCCTTCTGGCTTTTTGTGTCATCCTTTTGCCTTTTTAAAGCATTACATGGATTAAATTCTTTAAAGGGGAACATTATTTCAGAATTGTTAAAACCATTAAAAATCAGTTCCCAGTGGCTTATTATATTTTTCGAAGTTTTTTTCAAAATTTTACCCATAACGCAATATCCCTAAAAAAAGCTTCAAAGTGCCTGCTTTTAACCATCGTTATATACACCCGTCCATTTTCCTGTGACGTCACATAGTGAAGCCAACACAAACAAACATGGCGGAAAGAACAGCAAGATATAGCGACATTAGCTCGGATTCAGACTCGGATTTCAGCGGCTTAAGCGATTCAACAGATTACGCATGTATTGAAACGGATGGTTGTAGTGTGGAGGCAGGTAGCGAAAACGAAATTGAAGAAGAAACTGAAGCTATTGAGCCATATCGGTTTGAACCGTATGCAAGCGAAACCGACGAAAACGACACGACAGCCAGCGACACGGGAGAAAGCGAGGACGAATTCGGCGATCGCCTTCTAACCAACGATTGGTATGTGTTTGTTTGGCATTAAAGGAAACTAACAACTATGAACTAGGTTTACAGCATATGAAATACATTTGGCAACAACATGCACTTTGAGAGTGCAGACAGCCCAATTTTCATCAATTATTATATTCTGTAGACATACCCTCATCCGCTCTCTTTTCCTGAAAGCTCATCTGTCCAGTTTTGGAGTTAATGTCAGCAGGCCAGGGAAGCTAGGGTCGATAGGGGGTTTAGCTCGCTCGTCTGCGGGAACAAACTGCCGCCATTGCTTGCCGTGCTACCGAGGTCCTTTGTCCCTGAATTGCTCACACACTCTGGCAGATTCAATGGGGGTCTGGCGGCAGATTTCTTTGACTTTGTCGTTGGAAATGCATCTGCTTTGAGTGTCGCAGGATATCCACACATTCTTGCCATCTCTGTCGTAGCATAGCTTTCGTCGGTAAAGTGTGCGGAACAAACGTCCAATTTCTTGCCACTTTCGCATCTTTGGGCCACTGGTGCAACTTGAATCCGTCCCTGTTCGTGTTGTTACACCCTCCGACAACACACCGACAAGGTACGGAAAACAGTCGAAAAAACGGAAAATAACAGCTGATTTGACTTGTAATCTGTTTGAGAAAATGGCGGATTGCTTCCCGATGTGACGTCACAACGTGACGTCATCGCTCCGAGAGCGAATAATAGAAAGGCGTTTAATTCGCCAAAATTCACCCATTTAGAGTTCGGAAATCGGTTAAAAAAATATATGGTCTTTTTTCTGCAACATCAAGGCATATATTGACGCTTACATAGGTCTGGTGATAATGTTCCCCTTTAAGATGTCAATGAACTTCTCAATCAATCAATCAATCAATTCGTGTTTATTTCATCAACGTTCAGCTGTACATTTCAGCCCGCCAACATTGTGAAACGGTTTGAGTCTCAGTCGGGTTCCTTCATCTCGCCAGCAGCCAAGTGGTGATATGAAGCAATTCCAGCTATTTAGCTCTCATTTTTAACCTCTTTTGTGCATTAGCTTGCAGGCTGGTAATGTTTCACAACCCACTAATGTGCACCCCTCACACACACACACACACACACACACACACACACACACACACACACACACACACACACACACACACACACACACACACACACACACACACACACACACACACACACACACACACACACACACTCCCCCTGCTAAAGCGCTGGATTTGTTGACTGCCTTCAAACCCGCAATTACGTTTGGAGCCGGTGCCAAACACTCCTGGCCGCTGTACACCAGCGCGTCAAAGAGCGATAGCGCACACGTTGCTTAAGAGCTCACTCGGTCGGAAAAATATCCGAGCTTCTTTTCGACGGACGATTGCTAGCGAGGTAGAAAAAAAACGGCCGTTAAAACTCGGGAGCTGGCAAAGATTGAACTTGTCAGTACAGTACGCCGTCCTCGCGGTTCAGAGCATATAGTCACAGTTCGATTCTTTTTTTGTACAATAAGTGAACAAAATGCCAAACATTAAACTGCGTGGCTTTTGTGTAACGAGCTTTGATGTTTTTTTAAGAGTCAACCCCTTGGCATTCCGGAATTATTTTGGGCTAAAACACAGAAAAAAGGGCTGCACAATAATCACATTTTTAATCACAATCATGATTTTGGGTGCTGCGATTAAATTAAGGTGATTTTCGGCAATATTAACACACCTGCATTGCAACTAGAGATGTCCGATAATAGCTTTTTTGCCGATATCCGATTTTCCGATATTGTCCAACTCTTAATTACCGATTCCGATATATACAGTCGTGGAATGAACACATTATTATGCCTAATTTTGTTGTGATGCCCTGCTGGATGCATTAAACAATTTAACAAGGTTTTCCAAAATAAATCAACTCAAGTTATGGGAAAAAATGCCAACATGGCACTGCCATATTTATTATTGAAGTCACAAAGTGCATTTTTTTTTTTTTAACATGCCTCAAACAGCAGCTTGGAATTTGGGACAAGCTCTCCCTGAGAGAGCATGAGGAGGTTGAGGTGGGCGGGGTTGAGGTGTGTGGGGGTGTATATTGTAGCGTCCCGTAAGAGTTAGTGCTGCAAGGGGTTCTGGGTATTTGTTTTGTTGTGTTTATGTTGTGTTACGGTGCGAAATGTGTTTGTCATTCTTGTTTGGTGTGGGTTCACAGTGTGGCGCATATTTGTAACAGTGTTAAAGTTGTTTATACGGCCACCCTCAGTGTGACGTGTATGGCTGTTGACCAAGTATGACTTGCATTCACTTGTGTGTGTGAAAAGCCGTAGATATTATGTGACTGGGCCGGCACGCAAAGGCAGTGCCTTTAAGGTTTATTGGCGCTCTGTACTTCTCCCTACGTCCGTGTACCATTCCGTACAGCGGCGTTTTAAAAAGTCATAAAGTTTACTTTTTGAAACCGATACCGATAATTTCCGATATTACATTTTAAAGCATTTATCGGCCGATAATATCGGCAGTCCGATATTATTGGACATCTCTAATTGCAACGTTGTTAGAATAGGATACAAACAAAGTACCGTATTTATCGGACTGTAAGTCACAGTTTTTTTCATAGTTTGGCCGGGGGGGCGACTTATGTGTGAAATTAACACATTACCGTAAAATATCAAATAATATTATTTATCTCATTCACGTAAGAGACTAGACGTATAAGATTTCATGGGATTTAGCGATTAGGAGTGACAGATTGTTTGGTAAACGTATAGCATGTTCTATATTTTAGAATGACTCTTACCATAATATGTTACGTTAACATACCAGGCACGTTCTCAGTTGGTTATTTATGCCTCATATAATGTACACTTATGCAGCCTGTTGTTCACTATTCTTTATTTATTTTAAATTGCCTTTCAAATATATATTCTTGGTGTTGGCTTTTATCAAATAAATTTCCCCCAAAAATGCGACTTATACTCCAGTGCGACTTATATATGTTTTTTTCCTTCTTTATTATGCATTTCGGCAGGTGCGACTTATACTCCGGTGCGACTTATACTCCGAAAAATACGGTACCTTTATTTTTGAACAATTTCCCTTGTGGATCATTAAAAGTTTGTCATAGTCTAACTCTTATACTTACAGTAAAATTTTGACGACTGGACTGCCAGATTTTTTCCTCGTAAAAACTACGTATATAGAAGCTACTTCCTGTCCCTCACTTAATGTCGACCATATGGGAACTCGTCTGCGCTAAGCCGAATGTTCCATACCGAGAAATTTAATTGCGGGTAAAGTACATTTTCATTGCTCCTCGGGGTAGAGTTAAAGTAAGGCCTTTTATGGGCCGGGTGCAAAGGTCCCAAGCAGAGCCGCACGAGTGGTCCGTTAACAATGCTTCTATTTTTACGGGCGCTGTACAGATGTGTGCCACTTTGCAGGGCCTTAGACGTCTCTCGCTCCTCTCTGACCTTGCTGTCCAATTTGGAATTCTTCCAGTTTGCGCAAAAACCGCGGGGGTTCTGGGTTCTGCGTCGACGATGGCACACTTGAAACGCAGCTGCGTGACACCCCCGACCTCCCCCCTCCCTACCAGGCTGTTATGAAGTCCTCCAACGTGCGAGCTGTAAGATCTTTCTGGACTTTTTTGCATGAACACCTGCAGCTCGACGGCAAAAGCAAAAAAAAATACAACATCTTTAGCGCACTAATGACCATTTGGAAAAACAAAACAAAAAAAAACAAAAACGTTCCACTCGGAGCATCTGGTCAGCTCGCGTCGTCCTGGAAACGCTTTGGATTGCCTCCATCTCCTCCTCTCTTGGGGGGTGAAGAGGATGCGGCTTCGTATTTGGCGAAGGGTGGTTTTTCAACGGGGCTCATCTGGAGAACGTGGACGTCGCGCGTTTCCATCCGAGTGGCGGACATTAAGGGCCCTGGGACGTGGGCGAAGACATCCGGGGGGTCGGGATGATGAACGGCGGGGCGGGATGGCGCGGCGAAGACAGATGATGACATGCAGAAAAAGATGCGAGGCGATGCCAGTCAAAAATGATGGAAGGTAAACAAAGTGAAGGTCAACAACGTCACCATCACGGGCGTGTTGGCCGGAGGACCTCTCCAGGCACGAAAGTATTAGGACACCATCTAGCAAATATTAGAGGATCTTTGACAAACATTTTTACAATCAATTCTTATAAACAACAGAGGGCTCCTCCTGTCACAGAGAGGATCTTTGACAAGCATTTTTGCAGTCGGTTCCTAGAACTAGCAGAGCGCTCCTGTCACATAGAGGATCTTTGACAAGCATTTCTACAGTCGGTTCTTAAAACCAGTAGAGCGCTCTTGTCACATAGAAGATTTTTGACAAACATTTTTACAGTCGATTCTTAAAAACAATAGAGGGCTCCTCCTGTCACATAGAGGATCTTTGACAAGCATTTTTGCAGTCGGTTCCTAAAACTAGCAGAGCGCTCCTGTCACATAGTGGATCTTTGACAAGCAATTTTGCAGTTGGTTCCTAAAAACAGCAGAACGTTTCTGTCACATAGAGGATCTTTGACAAACATTTTTACAGTCGATTCTTAAAAACAGCAGAGGACTCCTGTCACATTGAGGATCTTTGACAAGCATTTTTGCAATCGGTTCCTAAAACTAGCAGAGCGCTCCTGTCACATTGGGGTTTTTTTTGTTTTTTTTTATCATAAAGAAATACAATCATGTGTGCTTACGGACTGTATCCCTGCAGACTGTACTGATATATATTGATATGTAATGTATATATTGTGTTTTTTATGTTGATATAATTTAAAAAAATAATAAAAAAAAACCACCGCGGCCTGGTGGTTGGGGACCACTGCCGTACAATACTATGATGTCATTGCAAAATTTGCATAATTGGCTATTAGGCCTCGACCGGTAACAACTTTTGCTTGACGATACATGGACCTACAAATTATTGCCGATAAACGATGTTATTGCCATTATTTTTTAGGGGACCAAAATAACTACTGGTAATACGGTAATAATAATGCATGTACCGTATTTTTCGGAGTATAAGGCGCACTTAAAATACTTTAATTTTCTCAAAACTCAACTTATTCGACTCATAACCCGGTGCGCCTAATGTGCGGAATAATTTTGGGTGTGCTTACCGACCTCGAAGCTATTTTATTTGGTGCACGGTGAAATGATAAGTGTGACCAGTAGATGGCAGTCACACATAAGAGTTACGTGTGGACTGCAATATGACTCAAGTAAACAACACCAAAATGTTATATGTTCAATTAAAAATATAGAACATGACACACGACGCTCAAAAATCGATCAAAATGTTTTAGTACGACTTTGGTAAGCTATGAAGCCGCACCGCTTGATGGATTGTACTGTGCTTCAACATACAAGTATTATTATGGTGTGTGTATAAGGTAAGACATATTATCTGGCGATATTAACTACTGATAGTACATACCGTATTTTTCGGACTATAAGTCGCAGTTTTTTTCATAGTTTGGCCGGGCTCCAGTGCGACTTATATATTTTTTCCTTCTTTATTATGCATTTTCGGCAGGTGCGACTTATACTCCGGTGCGACTTATTCTCCGAAAAATACGGTAATAATAATGCATGTACCGTATTTTTTGGACTATAAAGCGCACTTCAAATCTTTTAATTTTCTCAAAACTCAACTTATTCGACTCATAACCCGGTGCGCCTAATGTGCGGAATAATTTTGGGTGTGCTTACCGACCTCGAAGCTATTTTATTTGGTGCACGGTGAAATGATAAGTGTGACCAGTAGATGGCAGTCACACATAAGAGTTACGTGTGGACTGCAATATGACTCAAGTAAACAACACCAAAATGTTATATGTTCCATTAAAGATGTAGAACATGACACACAGCGCTCAAAAATCTATCAACATGTTTTAGTACGACTTTGGTAAGCTATGAAGCCGCACCGCTTGATGGATTGTACTGTGCTTCAACATACAAGTATTATTATGGTGTGTGTATAAGGTAAGACATATTAACTGGCGATACTAACTACTGATAGTACATACCGTATTTTTCTGACTTTAAGTCGCAGTTTTTTTCATAGTTTGGCCGGGCTCCAGTGCGACTTATATGTTTTTTCCTTCTTTATTATGCATTTTCGGCAGATGCGACTTATACTTAAAAAAATACGGTAATAATAATGCATGTACCGTATTTTTCGGACTATAAGGCGCACTTCAAATCCTTTAATTTTCTCAAAACTCGACTTATTCGACTCATAACCCGGTGCGCCTAATGTGCGGAATAATTTTGGGTGTGCTTACCGACCTCGAAGCTATTTTATTTGGTGCATGGTGAAATGATAGGTGTGACCAGTAGATGGCAGTCACACATAAGAGTTACGTGTGGACTGCAATATGACTCAAGTAAACAACACCAAAATGTTATATGTTCAATTTAAATTATAGAACATGACACACGGCGCTCAAAAATCGATCAAAATGTTTTAGTACGACTTTGGTAAGCTATGAAGCCGCACCGCTTGATGGATTGTACTGTGCTTCAACATACAAGTATTATTATGGTGTGTGTTTAAGGTAAGACATTATATGGCGTTTTGTTTTTTGCAATATTATGCCAAAGCAACTTTTCTTACCTTCTGGTACCTGCTGATCTGTATTTGGGATATGCATAAGTCCTGAAAATTTGCGCGAGTCCGCTTTTGTAGTCTGTGCTGACACCGTAGTTGATGAACTTCTTCTTTTTCTCTATCTTCTTGTTATGGGACATTCATCCTTCGCTGTTGCCATTTCTAATATAAAGTAGTGTAAAGTTCTTACTTATATCTGTCAGTAAACTCGCCATTAAGTGCTAAAACATACCGGTGTAGTGACTTTACATTATTCACCCAAGGAACTTTAGTTATTAGAGAGTTCCGGTCGGACGGTTTTTCACGGGACACATTTCCGTTTATTGATTGAAGTAAAGTCTGAATGTCATTAAAACAGTCAGCTCCATCTTTTGACACTTCTTCCACTCCCGTCCTTGCATGCTACACCGCTACAACAAAAATGCCGGAAAAGCCAAAAAGACGCTGCCGAAGGTGAGCCATGTAAACACAACACGGCGCATCCTGAAGCGACTGTCAGAAAGCGGTTTGAAGATGATCTGTAAAACATCATCTATGCAACATTTTGACCAAAGAACCACCATTACATGTTATGTAGACCACAAGGAAGGGTTTTACATTTAGAAAAATAAAAATAAAATACGACCCCTTTAATGCGCCCTATAATCCGGTACGCCTTTTGTATGAAAATAGACTTGATAGACCCGCTCATGGGCAGTGCGTCTTATAATCCGGTGCGCCCTATGGTCCGGAAAGTACGGTATATCTTTTCAAATGCAATAAACTTGTATTTCTCGCGTATTTTCACGTTGTAATTGGAATGGAAGCGTTTAAATCTCCAAGTTAAATAAAACAATCTACTTTGTGTGTTAGCAAAATGTAGCACTTGAATACAAATGTCAACAAAAAACAATAAAATATGTGAAAATATACACAACCAAACAATAAATAAAATGGCTAAATAAAGTATTGACAAACAAATGTTGCACTTCAATATATATATATATATATATATGTTGCACACAACTTTACTGACAATCAATTTAGGACCTTATTGTAGTGTTTTTCAACCTTTTTTGAGCCAAGGCACATTTTTTGCGTTGATAAAATGCGGAAGAACACCACCAGCAGAAATCATTAAAAAACGAAACTCAGTTGACAGTAAAAAGTTTTTGGATATGACTTTAAAGCATAACCAAGCATGCATCACTATAGCTCTTGTCTCAAAGTAGGTGTACTGTCACCACCTGTCACATCACCCCCTGACTTATTTGGACTTTTTTTTGCTGTTTTCCTGTGTGTAGTGTTTTACTTCTTGTCTTGCGCTCCTATTTTGGTGGCTTTGTCTCTTTTTTCTGTATTTTCCTGTAGCAGTTTCATGTCTTCCCTTTGAGCGATTTTTCCCGCATCTACTTTGTTTTAGCCATCAAGAATATTTCAGTTGTTTTTTTCCTTCTTTGTGTGGACATTGTTGATTGTTATGTCATGTTTGGATGTACTTTTTGGTCTCTGCTCCACAGTAAGTCTTTGCTGTCGTCCAGCATTCTGTTTTTACTTACTTTGTAGCCAGTTCAGTTTTAGTTTCGTTCTGCAAAGCCTTCCCTAAGCTTCAGTGCCTTTTCTTAGGGGCACTCACCTTTTGTTTATTTTTGGTTTAAGCATTAGACACCTTTTTACCTGCACACTGCCTCCCGCTGTTCCCGACATCTACAAAGCAATCAGCTACCGGCTTCCACCTACTGATATGGAAGAGTATTACACGGTTACTCCGCCGAGCTCTAGACAGCACCGACACTCAACAACAACACATCATTTGCAGACTATAATTACTGGTGTGCAAAAAATATTTTTAACCCAAATAGGTGAAATTACATCATCTCCCACGGCACACCAGACTGTATCTCACGGCACAGTGGTTGAAAAACGCTGCCTTATTGAACACAAGTGCAGAGTAACAATATAAACACTACAGTTTTAACAGGTCGTATGCAAAAAGAACTTAAGTCTGCCAGCTTCCGAGCGAGGAAACACCGACATGGCAAATATTTGTCAAGCGTTTGCAGCAGTTTTCAAAAAGCTTGTTTTATAACATTATCAAACGGCAGCATGTCTTTGGCGATGTATTAACCACACTTTCTGTGAGCGCACACTATTTTGCAGCGCTTTGTTTACACTGACCTGGCTCGTTCACCAAACGCGAAGTGAGTGTGGACTTTCGAGTGGTTGTGTTTCAGCTGGGCGTGCAGGTTTGTTGTGTTGGCGAACGTTCAGCAAACTGTCTCCTCGGTGTCGATGGTCTCATCTTGTTCCAAAGGTTTCAACTGAAATATTCCCATACTGGTGCGGTGGAATTTGGTTCTGTGATCATTATGCCCACGTTAGGGGCATAAGGGCATGTTCACCACTGTGTTACATGGCCTTTCCTTTTAACAACACTCAGTAAACGTTTGGCAACTGAGGAGACATTTTTTAAGCTTCTCAGGTGGAATTATTTCCCATTCTTGCTTGATGTACAGCTTAAGTTGTTCAACAGTCCGGGGGTCTCCGTTGTGGTATTTTAGGCTTCATAATGTGCCACACATTTTCAATGGGAGACAGGTCTGGACTACAGGCAGGCCAGTCTAGTACCCGCACTCTTTTACTATGAAGCCACGCTGTTGTAACACATTGCTTGGCATTGTCTTGCTGAAATAAGCAGGGGCGTCAATGATGGCAACAGGTGTTGTTCCAAAACCTGTATGTACCTTTCAGCATTAATGGCGCCTTCACAGATGTGTAAGTTACCCATGTCTTGGGCACTAACTCATCCCCATACTATCACACATGCTGGCTTTTCAACTTTGCGCCTATAACAATCCGGATGGTTCTTTTCCTCTTTGTTCTGGAGGACACGACGTCCACAGTTTCCAAAAACAATTTGAAATGTGGACTCGTCAGACCACAGAACACTTTTACACTTTGCATCAGTCCATCTTAGACAAGCTCGGGCCCAGCGAAGCCGGCGGCGTTTGTGGGTGTTGTTGATCAATGGGTTTGGCTTTGCATAGTAGAGTTTTAACTTGCACTTACAGATGTAGCGACGAACTGTAGTTACTGACAGTGGTTTTATGAAGTGTCACTGAGCCCATGTGGTGATATCCTTTACACACTGATGTCGCTTTTTGATGCAGTACCGCCTGAGGGATTGAAGGTCTGTAATATCATCGCTTACGTGCAGTGATTTCTCCAGATTCTCTGAACCCTTTGATGATATTACGGACCGTAGATGGTGAAATCCCTAAATTCCTTGCAATAGCTCGTTGAGGAATGTTGTTCTTAAACTGTTGGACAATTTTCTCAAGCATTTGTTCACAAAGTGGTGACCCTCTCCCCATCCTTGTTTGTGAATGACTGAGCATTTCATGGAAGCTGCCTTTATCATGGCACCCACCTGTTCCCAATTAGCCTGTGGGATGTTCCAAATAAGTATTGATGAGAATCCCTAAGCTGTCTGTCTTTTTTGCCACTTGTGCCAGCTTCTTTGAAACATGTTGCAGGCATCAAACTCCAAATGAGCTAATATTTGCAAAAAATAACAGTTTTCCAGTTCGAACGTTAAGTATCTTGTCTTTGCAGTCTATTTAATTGAATATAAGTTGAAAAGGATTTGCAAATCATTGTATTTTGTTTTTATTTACCATTTACACAACGTGCCAACTTCACTGGTGTCAAGAGTTTGTTGGTGACGAACCCCAAGATGCAGAGATGACGGCAGGCATTGAGCGAGAAAACATGATTTAATTCTATAGCAAAAAAACAAACAAAAGGGAACAAACAAAAGGCGCGCACAAGGCGGAGAACAAACTTGGCTATGAACTAAAATAGCACAGAGGCTAACTGTGGACAAGAAACAAAAACACTTACTGTGACACGAAGGAACTAGGACATGAGCAGAGTGAAACAAAAGTAGACAGAGCTACAACGACAAGTAATAAGACAGGTAGTAATGACAATGACAATGACAATAATCCAGCACTGACTGGAGGGGAAGGCAGGTTTAAATAGCAGCTGGCTGATTGACACCAGGTGTGGCCAGGTGCCAATCAGCCACAGCTGAGGGGAAGCAGCACTCAGGGAGACAATCAGGAAATGAAGACAAAATAAAAGCGCTGACAGAAAACAACGCAGAGGAAAAACTAAAACACAGTCAAACTGTCAGGGATAAGCCTGACAACTGGTTTTGTATTTATTTATGTATGTTTATATGTATATATATATATTTGTGTATAAATCAGTGATTTGCTGTCAGGGGAGGCAAGTGAGGCAGTATATATTTTAAATATGTATCTATATATACATATATATTTATACACATATATACTGTATATACATTATAGTGTCTTCAAAATTGGGACTTTTGTCGAGGCTAAAACCAATTATTTATGTTTACATGCTTCTTATGGGGAACTTTTTACTTCACGAAACAAACTTTTTGTGTTTTGAACCGTGTCGGAGAAGTAAGTTCCTAAATCGAAGCGCCACCGTACTTATCACTTAGCCGCTACTACACAGACACGCACACACACACACATGCCTTATGGCGGCACGGGCGAAAGGCTTATTTTTGCATAATTACACTTTTTCATTTTACTGCAAGGAGATGGGGGGAGGGGGGAAGTATCGTATTCTGATCCACTGGGCTGCTCCTTGTCTAGTAAGCAATGTGACATGAAGCTCGCCTGGAGGAGAACACACACACACACACACACACACACACACACACACACACACACACACACACACACACACACACACACACACACACACACACACACACACACACAGGGGAGAGCCTCTCACGTATGGACTGACATGACATGCTGGCAGATGTGGCTGCAAATGAGCAGCTGTTTGTCACTTCACACACGTCCATCTCTGTAGACTTTTTGCCACGTGGAGTTCAGGTGCACGTCTCGCCGCCTCGCGGGAGCCGACGTGATTGACAAGTGCAGCGATTTAATGCCGGTGCCGTGTGTGATGTAATTCAGTTTTGTGTTCTGATGGTGCGAGCGTGAAGCGGGGGCCATTCGTTAGAGGGGTGTCCCCTTCGGAGGACCCAGCCTACGTGGTCCACAGGCGACACCTCAAAGTCTTCTGGAGGTTTCCTGCTTGCGTTGTGAGTTTTTTTTTTTGGTTGTTCAGATAAATCCCCCAGGGAGTGTTTTTTTTTTGTTTGGCCAACATAAAAAGATGAAGTCAGATTCGATTTAATGGACACTAACTTTGCACTCCTGCCCTTTTTTTAATTTATTTTTTCATCACGTGACCCGTGACACTTTAACCTGAGAAGTGACCACGCGGTGATCATCGGCCAATCAGGCGACGCTTTTTTATTTTTTTATTTTTTTTTATGGAGGCAAAGGTCGCAGGGGACACGGCGAACCAATCAGTCAGTGTGTGTGCGTGTTTTTTGTAGCAAGGACCTTCTGTTCTGTAATTAGTTTTTGCTCTGGAATGTGTCCACACGACGGATTGTGTGGGTGAATCTGGAAATCTTATGGAGGATCAGGCCACACACACACACACACACACACACACACACACACACACACACACACACACACACACACACACACACACACACACACACTATTGTATTGCTTCCCTTCTTGAGACCGCCAAAAAATTAAGACCACCCTTTCTAGATACATAAATATTTGTATATATGTCAGGTTCAAACACTGATGACATCTATTGAACAAGACAAGAAGCAAAGAATTAAACGGAGACAGAATTAAATTTGGCTCAATTTGAGGAGAAACGTCTGGTCTGTACTCTAGCACAGTCTCCAGTACGCTCTGCCAAAAGATTGCACGCCTCCTTCTTTTATTTGGACCTTCCCTGACCACATGGCCACAGCTGTTTCTAAGGGACGGGGGTCGTAAACAGTTAACAGAAAAGGTCGGTTCAAAAAAGAGGTTCGTAAAAGAGTTCAAAAAGAGGTTCGTAAAAGAGTTCAAAAAGAGGTTCGCAAAACAGTTCAAAAAGGAGGTTCAAAAAGAGGTCGCCTGGAACTTGGGCAGATCCTGCCTTAGCTCCGCTTTGTAGTTCTTGGGTTAAAACAATATCTTTCTGTTGATTACAATACATGAAAGAAAACAGAAACACCGTCATGTTGCTACACAGTGGAGTTTTACAAGCCTTCTTGGTAGGTTCAAAAACATGTTTTTGCTTCTCGCTGGGAACTCATTGAAACCCAAGATTTTGTGATAACTTAGATAAAGTTATTCTAACATTTTACAACATTAATAAAATATACATACTATGCAAATATAAAAAAGGTAAGCTTTTAGTAAATTTTTTTTTTTTCATTTTTGTTTGTAATTTGTTTTTAATCTTCATTATTTACTTCACGTTATTACAGTATCTCTCTCTCCCTCTCTCTCTCTCTCTCTCTCTCTCTCTCTCTCTCTCTCTCTCTCTCTCTCTCTCTCTCTCTCTCTCTCTCTCTCTCTCTCTCTCTCTCTCTCTCTCTCTCTCTCTCTCTCTCTCTCTCTCTCTCTCTCTCTCTATATATATATATATATATATATATATATATATATATATATATATATATATATATATATATATATATATATATATATATTACGAACCTCTTTTTGAACTCTTTTACGAACCTCTTTTTTGAACCGACCTTTTCTGTGAACTGTTTACGACCCCCGTCCCTTAGAAACAGCTGTGGCCATGTGGTCAGGGAAGGTCCAAATAAAAGAAGGAGGCGTGCAATCTTTTGGCAGAGCGTGTTGGAGACTGTACCAGAGTACAGACCAGACGTTTCTTCTCAAATTGAGCCAAATTTAATTCTGTCTCCATTTAATTCTTTGCTTCTTGTCTTGTTCAATAGATATCATCAGTGTTTGAACCTGACATAAATACAAATATACACATCGAGAGGAGCCAGATGAGGTGGTTCGGGCATCTGGTCAGGATGCCACCCGAACGCCTCCCTCGGGAGGTGTTTCGGGCACGTCCGACCGGTAGGAGGCCACGGGGAAGACACAGGACACGTTGGGAAGACTATGTCTCCCGGCTGGCCTGGGAACGCCTCGGGATCCTCCGGGAGGAGCTGGACGAAGTGGCTGGGGAGAGGGAAGTCTGGGCTTCCCTGCTTAGGCTGCTGCCCCCGCGACCCGACCTCGGATAAGCGGAAGAAGATGGATGGATGGATATATATATATATTTTAATTATGTTTGGCCAAAGGGGGCGCATTTAAATTTCTTACACACACTTGTTATTTCATATGTTGACCAGGAGGGGAGCACTTCAAATTTTTACACACATTTGTCGTTTTATATGTTGACCAGAGGGGGAGCACTTTAAAAAGCGACACAGTCAATTTTAAAAATCCCTCCTATTTGGGACCACCCTAATTTTGATAGATTTCACCACCAGGGGTGCAAATGAGATCTCTATTTTTTGTAATGTGCTTAAGGCCGATGACCAACGAGTCACGGACCACAGATGGCCCCTGTGCCGCACTTTGGGCAACCCAGCTGTAGAAGCTAACTGTTAATAGCCACTATAGTCTTAGTACCGTAGTGTATTTGTTCATCCTATGGTCACATATGGGACGCGGGTTGTCTTACGTCGGCACCAGAAGTCGTAAAATCAGATATTCACTTGGCGGGTTTTTTCGGGGATAGATAGGGAAGTCCTTCTTTAGCTGCCATCTTGTTTTATCATATATTGCTGCCTTTGCACCTGTCAATGTTTACTTTTGTATGCACGTTAAATCAACAAAAAAACAACCTGACTTTGTAGCAATGTTCACGGACTCTAGTATTTGGCTCTCTATTAGATGCGATGGTTTTTT